>NC_045443.1:49580452-49616957 GCF_002776525.5 Piliocolobus tephrosceles
AAAAAAAAAAAAAAAAAAAGAAAAATACAGGACAGAAGGAGGAAAAGGGGATTGAGAGAGAGGAGGTGTGGGGGGCGGCAGTGGGGAAAGGTGAGGAGAAAAAGAAGTGAAGGTGAAAGGTGAAAAAGGCAAGGTTAAAAGGAAGGAAAACTTTCCAGAAGAGAGATGTGGCTAGCACAAGAGAAGAGAAACAGTCCTGAGCCTGGAGGATTATTTTGCAGGAATCTCACAGGGCAGTTCTTAACACAGGAGAATTAAAATAGGCTTTTCATGGTGTATTTCTCGCAAACATATTGGGCTGAGCTGCCTTCCCACACCCTCACATGAACCTGCTTCCCTCCCACCCCTCTGTCATTGGGCATTTCTGTTTAGGAAGAGCAAGTCTAATATTGACTTAAATAAAGCAGACTTGAAAGAAATTTGGCTGTGAACTCTCATTCATTGCAGCTCTGGGCCATGGAGGGCTTTTGAATTCTTGATAACATCATTCCATTCTATTATGAATAAACAAGAGTTGATCATATTTTGAAGGGTGTTGATTTCTCACTCAAATATTCTGCTGGTGGGAGTTGTCAGGGGACTTGACTGGGGCCAGGGCAGGGGGAAGAAAGGAGGTGAGGAGGTGGTGTGTGTGGCAGGGTGTGCAAGACGTGTCCTGGCCTGAGCGGGAAAAGTGTTCCATCTGCAATGAGAAATGTGCGTGGAAACTTGGGCCTGCACTGCACTTGACCTCTCTAGGGCACCACGGTCACTTCTGAGGTCCTGGGAAGGACTACATAAGAGGCCTTGTCTTGTGGTTGCTGTGGGTCTGGCTCAGACAGGAGGGGGAAGACCCTACTGCACCCCCTACTCTGGAAGTTTCTTAAGGGCAAAGTGCTAGCCCAGGTCCTGGCACAAAGCAGTTGAGTCAACGTTGGTTGGAATGGATGCCTGTGGACCCTGCAGGGCTCTGAGATGGGGAGCGGGTGGGGTACCTCTGTGGGGACCTTCTGGAGGCAGAGGGATGGACAGGATGACCCCACTCCTGCTGCCTGTGCCTCCTGCTGTTGAGTTTGTGTGTAGGATGTCAGCAAAGCATCAAGCCTTGGGACTGGGAAGCTTGAGGGCTTGAGGGGAGTGGCAGTGGAGGCAGGTGGGATGTGTGGTTCCCATGACTTCTTCGTGGACCATCTCTTGGAGACAATGAATATGGTGGAGCTGATGCCACTGCTCCTGTTGTTGTGGCAGAGGCCAATACTGCGGCCACCCCCACCCACACAGAGGACGCTGCCCCCACTGGAGCCTGTGCCCCCGAAGGAAGAGACCTCAGCTGTGGAGAGAGGGCACAGGGTATGTTGGCAGGCTTTTCCCATTTCCCATGACGCCTTTCCTGGGTGTCATCCCCATGCCTGCTCCCCTCCTGCAGTGCCTTGTTCCAGGCAACCCTCCCTCCCCTGAGAGCCTCGGGGAACACCTGAGCCAGTGTGAGACAGGGTGGGCATGGACTTACCACCCTATCACACGCTACCTCCTCATGAACCTCTGCAGAGGGCATCACTATGCTCAAGGCACATTCACAGCTGTGACCATGTGGATCTCAACGGGGCTAAGAGGACACTATTACTACAATCACTCCCATTTTGTAGAGGAAAAAATGAGGTGCAAAGAGATCAAGTGGCATACCCAAGTCCACGCCCACCAGAAGCCAAGGCTTTTAGCTCCTGTGCTCGGTTCATTCCCTTGTCTTGTAGGAGGCTCTCACATTGGATGGAAGAGGAGGCCTTGCATTCTGGAAGGGAGCCATAGACTCCTCTGTTGAAAGAGGCCCGAAGGCCACCTGGACAAGCCTCCCCCAGTACCAGAACCCCTCAATGACATTGCCAAGATGCAATTGTTCAGCTTCTGCTTCAATATTTTCAGCAACGGGGGTTCCCTACTTGGATGCATCTTTGCAAGCCAGGTAAACATTTGGAAATGTCTCATTGATTTCCCCTCTTGGCGTCTGTTTTTCCTGGTGAGGCATTCCTACCTCTCTGATGAGTTGGTTCCAGGCTCTTCCCAATCCTGGCAGGTCAACCTCTGTAATGTGATCTGACCCACACGGGTCTTAAGGGGATTCTACTCCCATGACCAGGAGTCAATGCTCCTATTAATGCCACCTACGATGCTGAGCTTTTACACACAGCCCCAGAGCCCTGGTGGGTCACTCTGTGAGGTCATTCCTGCTCTCCCTCCTGTGAATTGAGGCCACGCCAAATCAGTCACTGTTCTATTTGTTGAATTAATATGCTGCAATTCTAAATATAGGTCTTTACATTTAATCTGTTTAATAGCCTCTCGTTATTTGTGTTAGTTTGAGTTCCTGATAGCACTAGCTGGGAAATCAGGTATTCAGACTAGGGACCCACGATTGTTTGAATAGTCTTGTCCCATCACTGGGATCTTCTGGGACCAGCCCTGGGGGTGAGGGGTCACCTGCAGATTAATCTCCACAATTTTTGTGGAGATTAGGCCAGAATGAGGATTAAGTTGTTGAGTTCCTTAGTGACATGGAATGTGCCCCTTTTGAGTTCTTTTGACTTCACGGGGAAGAAGAGCACAAAAAGAGTCTCCGTAGAGCCTCCAAAAGGGTCTTCATGACATCCCTGCCCCTACCTGTTCATCTTTGACCCACCAGACCCTCATGAGTGATGCTCTCAGCTTCCATTGTGCCCCCTACTTTTCTACCGTTCCAAGACATTGACTCATGGGTGCTCACGGCTCTGACATCTTCAGTGAGTCTGTGACCACTGGGGAGAGAAAAAGACATTTTGTATACTCAGAGGTTAAGGGGCCCTGAGTTCTTCGTATTTAAAGTTATCAGCACAGAGTGCTTACATGTATCAGGCACTGTGCTTGGCAATCTCTTCCCTCAGCTCGTTAGCCTTGGGAAGCTCATGTGCATCTGTGAGGGAAATCCAGGAGAGAGAGCAAGCCACAAATACAGAGAGAAATGAGAAGAGGCAGCTGTGGCAGGGAGGTAGTGCGAGACTGTCAGCTTGTCGGGCAATTCCAGAGCCCCTGAGGCTCGTCCCAAGCATAGTTGCATTTGTTACAGGACTTGGGAGGAAAGGGTCTTGCTTAGAGTTCTTTCCTTGACCCCTTTGACCCTCACCTCTGCCCTGGGTCCAACAGCTGCAGGATGCAGTAACATCCTCTATGAACTTTAGGTTGAAAATATGAAAGAATTCCCTGAAGTGGATTTAATGCAAAGGAGGTTGGAGCTTCATCATCTTTAAAAATAAGATCGATTTCTGTCCCCCTTGCATAACTTGAGACTTAGAATGGAGCAAATGATGCTCTGAGGTCCTTGTCTTTTCTTTTCTTTTTTGAGACGGAGTTTTGCTCTGTCTCCCAGGTTGGAGTGCAGTGGCATGATCTCGACTCACTGCAACCCCCACCTCCCAGGTTCAAGCTATTCTCCTGCCTCAGCCTCCTGAGTAGCTGGGATTATAGGTGTGCACAACCATGCCCCACTAATTTCTGTATTTTTAGTGGAGATGGGGTTTCACCATGTTGGTCAGGCTGGTCTCGAACTCCTGACCTCAGGTGATCCGCCCGCCTCGGCCTCCCAAAGTGCTGGGATTACAGGTGTGAGCCACTGCATCCAGCCCTCTGAGGTTCTTTTCAATGCTGAGCTTTTCTGGATTGAGAGTAAGTAAAGCAAACTAAAGTTTTGCCATTTACTCCTCCAGAAGAAAATGCCTTTTTCACATCCTTCAATCCAATCAAGTTGACAATATTAACCATTGCACTAGGTGAATGCATATTTATATTCCTGGAAGGCCACTCATCTGGGAGGCTCCTCTCTGCAGGAGCTGAGTGAGGCCCAGATACAAGTCCACCTGGAGGCAGGAGCATGGATGGGAGGACACCTGGGAACTCAGCCCTACCTGCTTCTACAAGTTATCAATCTCATAGCGCAGCCTCTGCATTAACAGTTCAGCTCGGAGATCTCCATCTTGGTGGTATGGAGTTCATCCTGTGCAGGCTAGCAGAGTGCTGTAGCTCCTTGTACTAGGAGGGAGGAGAAGCAGACCTTGGATGGGGGATGCGTGCAGTGGGCAGGGACAGCCAGGCCGGGGAAGAGAAGGCTGTGGCTTCCCATAGCCCCACAGGCTTTCATGTATGTCTGACAGCCTCCCTGCTGGGCCGCCTCTGGCCCAATCAAATTCATCTGCATTTTCTCTTGGCTCTGTCCCTCACTTTCTATGCCCACTGGCTTCACCCTACAGCTAGACAGCTGTGACTGTGCTCTTTCCCTTCTTCCTGTACCTGGTCTTTCTTCCCTCTCCCTTGACACCATGTATCTCACCCTCCCAGACTCAGTATCATGCAGGGTGCCAATCACTTTTCCTTTGTTTGTATTTTCCTCGGCATTGCAACTTATCATCCCAATGACTCCCAGGGCAGAATGTTTGCTCTCATCTGGAAAATCCCATTCTGTGACTTAGATCAAGCCTTTGTCCTCCAGCCCCTGGGCCCCAGCCAGTTCTTCCTTTCTTCTCTGGATCCAGAAGCCTCCTCCACAAGGAGTTAAACTTTCCTCTTGTCCCCATCCTCCCTCTCTCTTCCTCCTGTTGGCACTAATGGCTGGAACTGTCCAGCTGTCCCTTGTCTTTCTGATACAGGGCATTGGTGGTGTTTCCATCTTCTTCTTGGCAGAGGGACTGACCACCTCTTGCCTTTAACTGGCTGTTCCCCAGGTCCTGACATGCTTCCCCCAGGTAACACAGCGTGAACCCCAAGCTGCACTTCGATCCCTTGACCCTATCCGACTGGGACATCTGAGAGGACATGGCTCTTAACTTGTTTGCCTTTGAAATCTCAGTTTTTTTGTGCTTGTTTAATGAACTTGACCTTGATGTCTCACTTTGGTTTAGTACCAAACTCAGCCTCGGCCCTGCTGTTATTGGTGATGTCTTCATGCTGGGCTTTGACTTCAATGATGATGCTATTCAGGTCCAAGTTGCAGTTGTTGTCCATCAACAGGAGGACCACAGAGGTTTCAGAGATCTGGGCCTGAAGCTGAGCCAGCTTTTGTGGTTGGGTTCAAATGAGAGAGCTGAGGCAGAGTGTGCATGTGCATGTGTGCATGTGTGTATGTGTGTATGTGTGCATGTGTATTCGTGTATGCATGCATGTGCATGTATGTGTGTGCATGCATGTGGGTGTGTGAGCATGTGTATGCATGTGTGTGTGTGTGTGGGGGGCATGTTTTGGGAGGCTGTGACTTGCCCCCTAGAACAGACCTTGGCATTGAGGGTCTTGCACGGTTGGGATGGAGTGGCCTGTGTAGGCTGAAAGGGCTGGGAAGAACATTAGGGAGGTTGTTGAGTTTATAGCTGTTCTTTGTCATCAGCTCATCTGTGTGGAGGGAGCAGCAGCACATGTAACTCTAGCCAGAATTCTCCAGAAGCCACTCCTGTTGTCACAGGAGCACACCATATTGTGACCTGTCAGTATCACAGATGTCTCATGTTCTGAGAAAATACAGCCCTTCACACCAAATAAAGAAAATATCTTGTGAAAGAAAACTGAGTCAGAAGGAGCCAGAAAACTTGGCTACTTCTCAGTTGTGTTTCCCAATTTGGCTCCTCCCTGCTCCTCAGGGATAGGATGAGAAATGGAAATCAGCTGGAAATTGCAGAAAGGGCACCCAACTGACAAATTCAAGTCTTGTATCTGCCAATCACGTTTAAATAGCATCCTGGATCTCAGCAAGGCTGATCATAATACTGGCCTTGTATGAATTCGTGAAGATTAAATGACATCCAGATAAGATGGTCTGGAAACAGTAAACCCACAATTAATTTGTTAATGATCCCTTTTCAGGATCATCTAACTCAGTAGTTCTCAGAATGTGACCTCAAACCAGCAGCATCAGCATCACTGGAAACTTGATTGAAATGCAACACTGTGGGCCCAGCCCAGACTTAGTAAATCAGAATTGGTGTTTAGCAAAACTACTAGAAGATTCTGATGCTCTTTAAAATTTGAGAATCAGTAGGCCAAAGCAGAAGTCTAAGTAAAAATATTTATTTGCTCTCTTTATTAATGACTGATTCATACGTTCCCCGTTTCAACAAATTATTATTTTGTTATTGTGCTGCAGCTAGTTTTTCCTAAATGGTTTTTCCTGGCTGTGGATATAGTTTGAAGGTCTCCGCCCTCAGGCTCGCTGGCTGTGGGCTAGTTCAGAATTGGGAGCCAACACCACCCTAGTTGTCAGCATTGAAGAGAACAAGCAGAGAGGGGGCTGGTTATCCCCCTGTCAGCTGTAAGGTGGAATTGGAGCCCACCCAAACAATCAGAGCTGAAGCCCCAGGTCCTGGAACAATGCGACCAGCTTCTGTTGGGCATTACGTGTGTGTGACCCCTATGGGCATATCCCCTGTTCTTACCAGGCCTACCTGGAGGCACTCCACTCACTCTATACCCCACCTCGACACTGCTGGCCCTGTCTTCACCACTCTCCCCTCTGCCCCAGTCACACTGTCCTCCTCCTGGCATTCCTGGATCACACCAGGGGGAATTTATACTTCCCATTCCCTCTTGCTGGAGCACTGCCCCTGCCCACCACACTTCTTGGCTGACATCCTCAATTCCTTCAAGTTTCTTGTCCAACGTCACCCGCCCACTGCATATGATTGCTTTCTACTGTCATTTGTCTTCATTGCCTCTGTAGCACCTGAAATGGTACAGTGATTTATCTCTGTTGTGCCTTTCTCCTGCACTATACTGTAAGCCTCAAGAACTTACAGGCTCCAGGCTCCGTTGTGTTTACTCAGCACTGTGCCTGCAGCTCTGTGGAGGACACAAATGGAGAGCCAGACAATTGTGTTGCTTGCTTCCAGAAGCACCTGAGGGCTCACTAATTGCCACTCGATTTGTGTAATTGCATCACCCTGCAGTTGCTCTAGGAAGGGCAGCAGGTAAATTTGGGCAGGGCAGGATGAGCCAAGTTGCTCAGAAAGTTCTACGGAAATCCGTATTTTAATGACAGGTGGCCCATTTTTCTGCCTGCCCAACAGAACATGCTTGATCCAAATGGTTAAGGCTGAATTTTTCATCTCTCCTGACCTGCCAGCCGCTCTATGGAACCTCATTTTCTCCTGTGGTAGGGGAAGCGGCATCCGCCTTGCAATATGCAGATGGGATAAGGAGCAGAGAGAAGACCAGGGAAGGAGCCCACAGACTCTGGGCCCAGCTGGGGCTCCAACCTCCAGTCCCCAGTCCTTCTGTTGGAGGGGGCACCGGGCACTCTCATTACCTTGTAGAAAGTGCTCAGGAAGTTGGTTTCATCCATCAGGGCATCCACTTTGGCCTCCAGCCCCACCTTGTTTATGTAGGCAGCATCCATGTTCCACAGAACACGCTATCACTCTGGGTCTTACCCTTCCAGGGATAACCAGCCCCCTCCGTCTATGAATTAGGTGGAAGAGCTTCAGTTCCCAAGGTCAGAACATCTGTCTACTCCAGGCCATGGAGTAGAACTTGGCAGGGACGGAGGGAGTAGAACTTCCAAACTGTGTGAAGACCTGGGCCTTCAGGGGTGCCCACCTGCTCATTAGCTCTGGTGCCACATGGAAAGATCTCCTGTGTCACCTCCATGGTGAGGACTACCCTGTCCTGGCCCCGGCCACCAGGCAGGAAGGCCCAGAACTCCGTGGAGCTGCTTCAGGACTGCCCTGTCCTCCTAAGCCTGACTGGGTGCCTGGAGACCCAGCCCAGGACAAGGCCCATTTTGCTTTCCGTCTCCACACTGGACTCCACACGGGGTAGGGGCTGGTGTTGGGATTTGCAGCTCAGACTCTGGAGTCCTGGGTCCTGACTCACTCCTGAGTATCTAGGTAGCCCTGGGCAAGTGTCTTTACCTCTCTGAATTGTAGTTTTCCCACGGTTAAAGTAAGACCTACTTCTAAGCTTGCTGTGCAATTAAGTAAGGCCTTGTATGAGGCCACTGGGAGCCGGGCAGGAGGAACTCTCCCCACTCACCTTGAGCACCACAAACTCATTCTCTGCCTCAGTGCACCTGTTGAGTTCTTCTTCATACCTGTGGGAAGGATCAATAAGTGGTTTGGGGTTGGAGTGGGTGCTGGGAGTTAGGTTAGAACAGTGGGGTGGAGGTGGGCAGACAACGGCGGGTCTGCAGAGCAGCCTTCGCAAATGCTCCACTGTAGCCTGGCTCTCCTATGACACACATGGCCCCAAATCCCAAATCAAACAAACCACCAAACAAAACCCAAAACCAAAACAACAACAACAAAACAGATCCCCTCTCATTCTTTCTGAGGTTTCTTTTCTGACAGCTCGGCTCCTTGGAGTATTTGGGTTTCCTAAAGGGCATATACATTTCCTTTTTTTTTTTTTTTTTTTTAATGGTCTTGCTCCAACCTAGGGCAGGGAGGAGAGGAACTGGGAGAAAGGTCAGAGGCCGGCAGCCCCGCACCCCACAACACCCGCATTTCCCTCACTCTGTTCAGGCACACTAAACTGTGGCCTAAGAAGTAGAGACTTCAGGCCCATAGGAACCCTCTCTTCCAAAGCTTTCTCATTCTTCAATTTGCCTGGAGGCAGCAACCCAGCCCTGTCTGTCCCCCAGGGGCACGCGGAGGTGCCCCCCTGCTCACTGAGCTCTGGGAATGAAGTTTCACTTCTATTCCAGGTGAACCATTCCCCACCCAACCTACCTGGGTGCATCAGCACACCCCACCCTCGTGGTGCTAGACAGCTGTGGTTTTGATCTCAGCTGCTCTACCCATCAGTCATATGACCTCTCAGAGGATCTTTCTCTTCTAAGTAATGGAAAGTTGTCATTCTTTTAAAACCAGAGTACCATCACATGACTTACATGAAGCAGGATCTTCCTGGCTTTCATATTTCCTCTGCTGCCCCATAGGATCTGAGAACATCTCTTGCCTGCCATTGAAATTTCAATATTGTACTTTCTCCCAGTGTTCTCTGGGAAAAGCAATTCGGTTTTCCTTATTGTTTCCTTGAGTTGCCTTTTAAAGAACTCTGAATGTCTCTTCTTTACCTAACTCCATACAACTGTCCTCGTCTTCCATGCAGCCCAGCTCGCAGTCCCTCTGCTGAAGGGCAAGCATCACCTGGCCCTGCACGGGCCACTTTGATGCCACAGGGACATTGCCTGGCCGTTGACCAGGAGCACACTCTTCAACAGATGCCCTGCCATGTCCCTGCCCTGTGCCTTATTCCTTTTCAACCCTAAGCTTTAGCCTTCTCCTCCAGGAAGCCTTCTTGGATTGAAACACTGTTAGTCCATGCTTGCATACACGTTATAAATTACCCATCTGCACTTGCTTCTCTTGTTTGCGTCTATATCACTACACATACATCCCTAATCATAAATACAATAAACATAGCTAACACTTATTAACAACTTACTATGTGCCAGGCACTGTGAACCCCACCAAGCACCTTACATGCAAGTTTTGATTTAATAATCTCAGTGCTCTTGTGAGATGGGTACTATTGATGTTTCTTTTAACAGATAAAGAACCTGGGGCTTAGAGAGGTTAAATAGTTTTCTTAAGGTCATTCAGCCATTAAGTGGTTGAGCCAAGATCCTAAAACCACTGACTCTGAAGTCTATAGTGCTGTCCAGCAGAACTTTCCATGATGACGGAATTGCTCTGCATCTGTGTTCATTACAGGATCCATTAGCCACGTGTGGCCATTGAACACCTGAAATGTGGCATGTGTGACTGAGGAACTGAATTTTAAATTTTATTTAACTTTAATTAATTTAAATTTAAATACTCACGTGTGGCTTCTGGCTCCTGGCTACTATGCTGGATAGCACAACCCTAAAACCTGAACTTGTGCTACAGTATACAAACAGTGTTAACCAAAATTCAGGATCCAGTTACTAATTTTGGTTGGACCAAGATAACTAAAAATAATTGGAACCAGAAAAATAAGAAATAAAAATAAGTAAAAGCAATAAAATCAATAAATTTGTACCTATAGGCGTTAGCATTTGAACATCTCATTGTGTTTAGTGGTGTGTGTGTGTGTGTGTGTGTGTGTTTGTGTGTGTGTGGTCCTGGGAGAAGGCAGCAAATGTGTCTTTCTTTTTTGTTCTCCAGCCTCGTGGTCTGGATTGGAGTGAATATGTGAACACTGTGCAAATTAGCAGTGAGATTTACTTGCATTCATGTGAGAGTGAGATTCTATGGGATTCATTCTTAACTCCTGAGTTGCCACTTTGTGTCTTCTTTGGTATGCTATCTCAGAGCCTTACTTTCTTCATCTGCAGAGTTTGAAGAATGTTGTGTGTATCATGCTTTTTGTACTTATGTTAGGTATCAGCCCTTCACTAAAGCCTCGGCATTCTTGGCCACAGGGTGGGTCCCAGCTCTCTTGATACTTTTATGTTTATTTCTGATTCCACCTCTGTGCCCTAAGTGTGTTCCATTTCTCCACTGGACTGGACATTTCTGCAGAGCAGAGGCTGTTTCTCCTGCCCCCTCTAACCTCCCCTGGAGCCCCAGGGCAGGGCCCTGGCCCAGGCACTGGCTGAGAGTCTGCTCACTTGTTCTTGAAGTCCCCTACCACGTCCTGGATGTTCTTTAACTCCACATCCAGCCTCCCCTACCCTCCACCCAGGCAGTCCAGCTGCTGCTTCATGTTGTTGATGTGGGCAACAAACATGGGCTCAAAATTGGCCCTGACGATTTTTTGGTCTTGCAGAAAGCTCCATTTAGTCGCGAGGACTTTGTTCTCCTGTTCCAGAAACCACACCTGCCCCAGCCAGAGGTAAGAGACTGAGAGAGCTTCCATGCAGGAGCCTCCCAAAAGGCTCTGGGATATGGGATCCCTAACAGTCCAGGGAGGTTCTGCACAACCTGGACCTCAGAGTCCAGGCAGCAGCCTCTTTCTCCTCTTCCTCAGCCTGGAAGGAGCCTAGAATGTAGAGAGCCAAGCAGATGTTGGGGCAATGGGCTTGGGAGACAAATGGAGAACTTCCTTATGGAGAAGGAAGAAGCAGGAAGAGTCAGAGGGTCTGGCACCAACCAGGTGCATGTGTGGTAATCCAAGAAAAGAACACTCCACCATCATGTTACCAGGTAAAGTTTTGAATTCCATTAAATGGGCAGGAGGTCCTTGGCAGAAAGTTTAATATGTCCATTTTCTTTCTGACATGATCTCTCTAGACCTAGAATCTGGACTCAATTGCCCATATACTCTGGGAATGCTGCAATGGGTCACACTGGAGTTGAATTGCGAGGACCTGGGTATGTCCCCAGCCATGTCCATCATGAGCCATGTGGCCTTGGGCCAGCCCCCACGCCCCTTCCTCTCTCTGCTCTCTCGAGTCTTTTGTGGTCTTGTGCAGCCAATTTGGGTTTCTTGAATAACCCTCATCTCACCTCAATGTGGGAGACAGACTTGGGAAATACACACAATTTTCCCCCTTAAACAAAGTTCCCAGGACAAGGTATGGGGATTGGGGTCTGGAGCAGACCTGGGGCAGGCCTGGGGGTTTTCGGGCCCCCTACCCACACAGGCTCTTAGCCACACATTGCGGACACTCCTGTAGCCTCTCATCTGAACTCCCTTCTCTATTCCCAGGTCTTGGGCTCTGAACCCAAAACCACTAAATTATGCTCCTCCCATTCTATTCACTTATGATTTCTAAAAATTCATTTATTGGAGATTCAGTCTGTGCCGCACCACGTGGCAGGTCAGCCGCAAGCATGATTTCATTTGATTCTCGTAATAACTTTGTGAGGGTGGATGATAAAAATAACAACGATTTTGAATATTTTTTGAGCAGCCACTATGGGTAGCTGGTTTCCATGTATCTTCTTTAATCTGAAATAGCACTACAGGGGTCATTGTCATGATTCTTGTTTGACAAAGGAGGTGATTGAAGCACAGTGTAGTTAGGCACCTTGGCTGAGGTCACGTAGCTAGTGAGCACTGTGGCCGTTGTCAGAACCCTGACTCCCGGTCCCATGCCCTGAATCATTGCACCCCACACAGATGGGAAAATCAGGCTCAGAAAGGAGAGGCATTTTGGCCAGTGGAGAAAGCCTCGAGATGTCACTCCAAATTCCTGTCCTTCCACTTCTGTCCTCTCTCAGTCTGAACTTGCCCTTACCCCAACACTGGGGATTTCACAATTGTTCTCAGTGTCATTTCCCTCCTTCCTGCCACCCTCCCCCTCCCATCCATTCCAAATTTTAGCCCCTGGTTTTATACTCATCTTCCCTCCTGATTCATGGCCTCCCTCTCCCCCCACTTCACTTCCTGCTCCTTCACCCTGGACAAAGGTGTTTTAGAACCCTGGCTCCCAAGTAGCTCACATCAGTCCTGAGCTTAGTCCCGAGCATCGAACCCACTCCCTCCAAGCCCACATCGACTGCCCCACTCTGGGTGAGCCCACTGGGCTATGCCCCAGCTCAGGCCTGATGGGAGGGGTCCAGGAGACTGTAAACTCAGGAATGTGGGAGCTTCCTGGATGTCTCACTGCTGCCTGCAATTATGGGCTAAATGGCTCCTCTCCTTGGTGAAAGCGTTGCTCCCAGGGCTGCCTTTTAACTCTTCTTCGTGGCCTGTTATTTATCTGCTAGGTCTGCAAGTTTGAAGCTGTCAGGGAACAATCAGCCCCTCTGCTGGGCCACCCACCCGGCGTCAGTATTCTGGAACACTGGTTTGGAACAGAGACGGCACCAACAGAGCAGGGAGGCCGGTCTGGGCTTCTCCCAGTAGCTCCAGCTCCCCAAACAATGCATGCCAAGGAGAGGGAAAAGGAAGTCTGGCCAGCCCTGCACTCCGTGCTCCTCTGCAGCTGGCCCTCCCTTCCTGCCAGCCAGCCTTCTTAGCTCAGAGGGAAGGGGCAAGGGCTGATGCCTCTGAGCACTGGTTGTGTGAAGCCTGTTCCGGGAGCAGGCCTGGGGGAGGAGGAGAATTACTTTGGGTCAGTCACCGTTCCAAACAGAGGGCCAGACAACAAACAGGCGACACATGCATTTAATAGACGCATTCCAGGGAGGGAACAGAAGGAGCACTGACTCCCAACAGGCTGCTTATAAACATGATGAGACAGGTGGGTGACAACCTGGCATTGAGACAGACTCCCCAACCTCTGCATCTGGAGGGAGGGAGGGAGGTGGAGCTGGAGGAGGACTTTCCAGCTGCCTGGGCCTCACGAGATAGGCTGAATGAGAGCCTCGGGAGAGAGCAGGTTTTGGTTTTACATGTGTAGCAGACAGGTGCTGCCGGCAGTCTGGGCACTGTCAGGAGGGAGAGGCTAGCTTAGGCCTGGGAATGGGGTGTAGCCAGTACTGCAGGCTCCCAGCAGCACAGGTGCACCTTACGAGGAGAGAGGAAGGAGGAGGACCCAGGTGTCCAGGTGTGACTGCAAACAGGCCTCAAGGCAGGGGAGAGGGAGCCATGCGGCTCTCTTAGTGCTTGTAGCTCTTCCGGCTGGAGGATGTGGTAGAGACAAACTTGACACTAGAACCACTGCCCCCTAGGCCCCGGTTGCTGGTGGCACTGAAACCAGAACCTCCCAGGCCTGCACCCAGGCTATGCCCGCCACTAGTGGTGAAGGAGTAGCCGCTGCCCCCACCGAGGCCCAGGCTTCCACCTCCAATGCCGCTGCCGCTTCCATAGCCACTGGAAAGAGTGGAGCTGACCACAGCTGCCGGGAAGAAAGGAGGTGTGGTCAGATCAAGTGCAGGAGAGAAGACAGTGGGAGTGCCAGGGCCTGTGCCCTGGAGTCCTTGGGTGGGGAGGGGTGGTCTCATTAGCCAGCAGTTTGCCTCCTTCCAATATCCCCTGCTTAGTGAGATCACTGCCATATGCCTTGGCCTGTGCTCCTGAGCTGCAGCTCCAGGCAGACTCTCAGGCTGGAGTGGCTTCCTCCTCCCGTTCCAGAATCTACTGGAGCCCTCTCCTCCTGGAAGCAGCTCCAGGCTACCTGCTTTCCCTTTGATCCTCCTGCTGTGCCGTCTGGGCCTGTCTCCCTCTCCGGGCCTGACTCCAGAGTTTCTCTTCCTTCTGGATGCTCACTGGGGGAGGGGCACACTCCTCTTCCCTCAGGGTCCCCCAGTCCCACACTCAGAATCACAGAGTGGAGGCTGGAATATTCTTAATGGATCAAGTGACAGATTAACCTGTTGGCCAGTCAACTGTGACCCCGTCCTCCTCCCAACTTATTCTTCTCCTAATTTATAACTTATCCCCTTACACATTCTAACACCCTACTTAGGGTTCTGCAGAAGGAAAATCAAATAAAAAAAAAGACTCCGTTACAGGATGAATTGTGTCTTTCAAAAACTTATGGTGAAGTGTTAACACCAGCATCCGTGAATGCAGCCTTATTTGGAAATGGGATTGTTGCAGGTACAACTAAGTTAAGATAAAGTCTGTAGGGTGGGCCCTGATCTAACATGACTGGTGACCATACAGAAAGAAGGAAGGCATTCATCTGAAGCCACAGACACACAGGGACACGGTCATACAATCACAGAGACAGAGAGTGGAGGGATGCAGCCACAAGCCAAGGAATACCGAGGATGAATGGCCACTGCCAGAGCTACGAGGAGGCTGGAGGGGGGCTGGGCCACCATGTTCCAGGACACCATCTGGTTTGGAGAGGGGATAGCGCCACCCTGCATGACATACAGAGCAGGAGGCTGGCCTGGGCTCCAAGTTTCAGAGGGAGCAGGGCCCTGCTAACCCCTAATTTCAGCCTCCGGAACTGTGAGACAAGACATTTCTGTTGCTTTAAGCTACCTGACTGGTGGTACTTTGCTACAGCAGACCTGGAAAACTAATACAGACAATTAGGTGTTTTCAAAAGAAAAGGAGCTTCGAGGTTATGCTTGAAGGTCTGTCCCCAAAATTAGCTTAGAGGGTCTCCGGCACCACTAGACAAGGACATCAGGGAAGGACACCTGGGTGGTTCAGATGGCTTTGCCTTCTAGAATCATTGGCTAATATAATCAATTGCTCTTATGAATGCCCATCAAGAAAACCAAACCCAAACTCATTTGTAGAGGGTGAGTTGTAAGAGTCATTTCTGTTGCCCTCATGATGCCAGCACTGAGCTCTGCAAATGACCACTTCTCTCACCAGCACAGGGCCATGCCAGCTTGTTAATAACTCTCCTGTTTTAGAGCTACTGTACCCAACTGTCATATTTTATGCTGCCTTCACTGCTTTGAAAACCCCTGGCATCTTTCTGCAGATATACTCTGCAGAACTGAGCCAAGCAGTGGAGCTTCTTCCAAAACGGTTTGGGAGAGAAGCTGCCTAGTTGGCAATGCTCTCGTCTGCAGCATAAAGGTTCCCTTTAAAGGTCCAAGCCAGACCAAGAATTGTCATAAATCCTGTCTACATCAAATGCTCACTTCTGTGCTGGGCTTGCAGCCCCAACAAAAAAGGCAGGGAATTCTGGCAGGTAGGAGATGTGGCCAGGATTTTTTAAACCCACTCAGAACAATGACAACAAATCTCCCATCACCCCTTCTGTGACACCCTCACTCTCAAAGGGGAAAGAACTGTGACATCAAAGACTCTGCTAATATGGCTTGCTTTGTAAGGGACTCAAAACCTCCAACCTTCTCCAAATGAACTCTGTCTGTGAGGTTCCTTCTAACCCCTCATATCTTCACCCTCCTGCAGGCCCACCACGTCCCCATCCCCTCCACCACACACACTTCAAATGGCACAAGAAGTATGTCATACTCACAAATGTTAACTGGAGAAACTCCCTCTCCACTCAACCTGATTGGGAAGAGCAGGGAGAAGAAAGGTTACTAATGTGGCTAGCAGCTTACGGGCCTTTACAATGACACTTTTGTAATTGTTTTCAAAGCATTTAAACATACTTTATTATTTTTATTGCAGAAGTAATGCAGGTTGAAATTACTTGAGCACTAGTAGTATTAAAGATAATGTTAATAACCTAATGAATAAAATAAGGTGGAATTTGAGGTTCATAGGAGCAAAAATCTATAATCTCAGAAATACATTTTTTGGTTTAAACTAGTTATATGCCTTAAGGAAATTAAAAGTAATCGTACACTGGCATCAACTGGATAGGAAGGGCCTGTCCTATAATAAGATTTGTCTCTCAACAAGGGTCCATTGTCAAGCACTGAGCCAGGGCAGAGCTTATTATACATAAGTGCAGAGAGGAGTCTGAGTCATAAAAATAACAGTAGTAATATCAGTTTATTATTATGTTAGTAACCAAGTAACTTTGCTTTAGCATCTTCAGGACAGAACTGGCATTCATTCATAAACACATACTGAGAATCTTAACAAGAGCTAACAGTTGTTGAGTATCTGTTACCTGTATCACACCACTCAGTTCTCTCAACAACCCCATGAGGTAGGTATTATTCACTCACTTTTATAGAGGGAGAAATGGAAGCTCAGACAAGTTAACTAACTTGCCCATAGTCACAAAACTGGATTTGAAGCCAGATTCATCTGACAACAAAACCTATGTCATTGGCCACAAAACTGAATGATAGCTAACATTTATTTAACACGCTGTGTACCATGCACTGTTCTAAGAGCTTTGTGTGTATTCACCTGTTTGAACCCTTTTAATAATGTGAGAATTTAGAACTATTGTTATTCACATTTTATTGGGTGAGAACACTGAGACATGGAGAGGTTAAGTAATCTGCTCTTGGCTACACAGCTTCTAACTGGTAGAGCACAAAACTCTCATGAAGCTTTGCAGATCATGTAATCTGACCTTTTCATTTTATCATTGAAGAAATTGAGGGCCAGAGAAGGGAGACTGACTTTCCCAAGGTTATGTAGCTACTTAGTGGTAGATCTGTAAGCCCAAATCCTAGGACTGTTTGTTTTCAGCCTATGGCCTTTTAGACCACATTTTGAGAGCTGCCATGTAATCAGATGTCTCCTTAGTTACTTAGATCTGATCAGGTTTTAGGTTTCTATGTGGGTACTAATTATAGTTGCACCTCAAATGATTTACTAGCCTGGAAGGAAATTAAAATTACTTTTTTTTTTTTTGCCATAGTCCAATTCTGAACTGCATTTTCTTCCAGGAGAAGAAGGGGCTGCAACAGCCTGAGCCCCTAGGAATGCCCAGGAAGCTGGGGGAGCTCAACTTGCTTTGAGGATGAAGTTTGTGCATCTATCTCACCTGCACTCCTCGCCCTCCAGCAGCTTGCGGTAGGTGGCGATCTCCACGTCCAGTGCCAGCTTGATGTTCATCAGCTCCTGGTACTCACGCAGGAGCCGAGCCATATCCTGCTTGGCCTTCTGCAGAGCCTCCTCAAGGTCCACCAACTTGGCCCGTGCATCCTTGAGAGCCAGTTCTCCACGCTGTTCTGCATCAGCAATGGCTGTTTGCAAGCTGGAGCACTGTAAGGACAGGAGGAAGCCGTGAATCCTGCTGACAGCCCATGGAGGTGTGGTGCTTCTTGGGGAGGAGTTCTTAAAGATGGCAGAATGGCCCAAAAGAAATGAGCATTTGAGGAGCTCTTGGTCCTGCCAAAACTTTACCTGCTTCTTGACGCTGTCGATCTCAGCTCTCAGCCTCTGGATCATGCGGTTCATTTCAGAGATCTCTTGTTTGGTGTTTCGAAGGTCATCCCCATGTCTGCCTGCTGTGACCTGCAGCTCCTCATACTGAGAGAACCAGAGCAAACCCAGTCACTGAGTCAAATGCCTGGCCCGGACACTCGCTGTGCACACAGACTCACCCTGGGTGCCACAAGGAGGCTCATTTATTCCTGGTCATTCACTCCTTCCCCCTGAAGCTTACAGTTTATTGGGGGACATAGACATTGATTGAATCAGCATATTATCAAATGTATAGTTCCACACTGAGATAAGTGCCCTTAGGAAATGAACAGGGTCCTGGGAGAGTGTAGTGAAGGAATCTGACCTAGAGTTGGAAGTGGGGAGTGGTGGTCAGGGAAGTCTCTCCAGAGATGGAGATGCCTGAGCTGTGGTCTGAAGGATGAGAAGGAGGGACCTAAGTGACCAGCTGTGGGGGAGAACATTCCAGACAAAGGAAACAGCCTGCATGAAGACCCTGGGTCAGGGAAGGAACATGGTGAGTTCTAGGAGTGAGATGGTGATTTGGTCACTATCCCTGGGGAGTTCCTGATCACAAAGCATGCATCCAGACCAACTGTGCCCATGAATTTTGGTAGCCCTCCAAACACCAGTGCTGGGGAAACAGGGAGGAGATATGGGGGAATGGTGTGGGATGGTACAGAGGCTGTGGAAGGCACAATTTTGAAGTCTTTGTAAAAGTATTCCCAATCTCAGGTAGTTCTCAATCTAATGGTGCATAACCAGGACACAGGGCACATGAATTTAAGAGCAATAATTACACCCTGTCTCCTGCAGCAGACTGAAGTGAAATCTACACCCTTCCCTGACACAAGGAGATCCCCTGCCCGAGTCAAGATCTGTGAGGTTCTTGAAAGTGCTGACGAGCTCAGCTTCCTGTTTCTAGATATACACGATTAAATGGAGCAACAACCCAACAACACGAGGAATTGTTTGCTATCGATTTCAACCACTTCACCTTGGGGTTAAGTGCATCATGTTTCCTCTCACCGTCAAGGCGCTGCCTCTGCGCTGTGGACCCCTGGCCCCTGCTACCCACCTTCCTTTCCACCACACTCCTGACCAGACGGGACTGAGGCAGTGCATGAAGCAGGCAAAGAGTAGGAACCAGCTTGTAGGTGAGCAGCTGCCCCAAGAGGGGTCTGGATTTGGCAGGGAGCTGGTATCATGGGTCAACTGTACCCTTCCAAAGCCAAACGTCGTTGTGGCTGTCTGAGCTCTGGGAAGTAGCTATTTGTGTGTATCCCAGCCTTCCTCTTCCTGACATAAACTCCCTTGCTTGTTTCTGCCTGCCAGCACCTTGTTCAGCCTTAAATCTCTCCTCACTCCTCGGCAATCTTTTGTCCTTCACGGCTTCCCAACCGGACAAAGCTCTCACGTCTTCCTGGAAGCTTTTTATTCATGCTATCTTTTCCCTTCCATGATTGTCTATTCACTTCATGGCCTCCCGGAGCTTGGGTTCTCTGTTTGCAGTTTATTCATTTGCAACCCTGTAACCTTGATTGGCATACATCAGGAGCTCAGAAAATATATACAGAATTAATAAGCCTTTTAGAAATTGCTTCATGACTGTGTCTCAGTTGTCCTGGTGTCTCACTCTGCTCCCACCCAGATCTTGAGGAATATGGGGCCGGTGGATGTCCTGAGCTCCCAGCATTGGGTTGACCACGTATTAGTGTGTCTGGTTGGGTTTCCACATGCATTTCAAGCTAAGTTTTCATAGCATCAAAGACATGCCTGCTAAGTTGAAATAAACAAATGTGCTCACACTCTTCCTGAGGCTGAGTTAAATGATAATGTGGAGCCTCAGAGAACACTAACCCTGGAGCCTATCACGGAGGTGTCCATGCTCACCTTGGTCTGGTACCAGGACTCAGCCTCGGCCCGGCTGCGGTTGGCAATGTCCTCGTATTGCGCTTTGACCTCGGCAATGATACTGTCCAGGTCCAGGTTGCGGTTGTTGTCCATGGACAGCACCACAGACGTGTCACTGACCTGGGTCTGCAACTGGGACAGCTCCTGCAGGGCAGTAAACACAGCATCACCAAGGCATAAGAAGAAGGATCTTAAATCTTCATGGTTAACTACCCATCTAGGTCAGGAATCCTTTCCTTGGTATTCCTGGAAGATTCTCCCAGCTGTTCCCTAGGTATTCCCATTCATCCCAAAAGATCAGTGTGGTAAAAGTCTTTCCCAGCCTTGCTTCTCAAGGCTCCCATCTGTGTGCTTTCCCTGGGCATAAGGATGGGTAAGCATCCTCTGAATTGGAATTGCATAGATTTGAATGTGACATGTGTCTGTTCAGTCTGCCAGCATAAAAGCCTTCTTCAAGAGCATCAGGGAACATCTGGGACCCTGCTTCCCCCTGCGCAGTGTGACTCCATCACTTTCCACCTCTCTCTCTCTTTCCACAGACCCAGGTCTCTGCCTTCAGAGGGTTAGTGCCCAGAACGAGGCATCTTCAAAGGGCAGGAAGCCCCCTGACCAATGAGCTGAGGGGTAGCTTGCTTGCTTTTTTTTTTTTTTTTTTTAATACTTTTCAGGGAAGGGGAAGGGAACAGGTATGTCTTGATTCCTTGGGAAAGTTACCCAGTAACCTAGAATTTGGGAATCAGTACTCTCTCCTTGCTAGATGCTGTCTTGCCATGGGATGAGGGAGTTCGGAGGAGAAGCATCAGAGCTGGGGTAGTTTAGCATGATAAGGCTCCAAGCAGTTCTCCCTGGTCCCCCTACCCCCAAGCCCTAGCTTGAAGTATCCAGGCAAGATGCTGGGCAAAGGCACTGAGTAAATGAATGACACAATGCACCATCCTTTTCTTTCCAGGCCCCAGACCTAGGAGGGACAGAAATACTTGCAGACTCTTACTGCATCAAAGACTGAGTGGAGGAAGTTGATCTCCTCAGGCAGAGATTTGACCTTGGCCTCCAGCTCCACCTTGTTCATGTAGGCAGCATCTACATCCTGGAACGACAGCACAGGATGCTCCTTTGAGTCTGCAGCCCCAAGCACTTAGCCTAAAAGAAGCCGAGCAGATTTTTCCCTAGCCCATCTAGTTTGGATTTTAGAAAACTCTGGGTCTGGGGGATTTGGGGTTGGGGATGGGTGATTACTGAGAACTGGGGCTTGAATCCCTGAGCTCACAGAAACCCAAGTAGGGCTAATGGTGCCATCAACATAGAGGGAGCATGTTAGGAGATTTGAACCCTGCAGATATTCTCATGGTTGATGTGACATTTCTTGGGTGGCCCAAGGGTCAGAGGTCAGGTTACTCCACACTCCAGATTCCGTTTTAAACCTTCTCCTTTGAGAGACATCCCCACTCACCTTTTTCAGGGCTACAAATTCATTCTCAGCAGCCGTGCGCTTGTTAATTTCATCTTCGTACCTATAAGGACAGAGGAGGGGGTGTGCTGTTGAGTAAGTTTGCATTGAACTCTTCCTGGGCTGGTGTAGCAAGAGTTAAGAGCCCTCGAATCATTTCCAGCTCTTCCGCTGACCTGGGCATGACTTTGGGTGATTCACCTAACCTCTATTTCTCCCTCCATAAAAGGGGGATAATTTCTTCTGCTAGTTTTTAATAAAGTTTTCTAAGAGTAGAAGGTGAGCATGGAACTTAAAGGAATAGAAAAATATACTTAGGCAATTCCGTCTTTTGATAGATATGCAATGCCAATCTTTAAAATGTTTTTCCACCTCAAGTGTCTGCTGAAATCGTGGAGTAAACTTTATCTGTTCAGCAGGCTCTTTCAGGTACATTTTGATATATTTTCACTGAATCTCAGGGTGGCCCCCGAGAACCGTGCTTTTTGTAACTGGGGGTAGCTCAAGCTCAGAAATAAGGGCAAGCTGGCTAACGGGTTAGCCTGGGCCAAATCCCTTTCCACTGGATACCTCACCTACTGCAGCCTGGATGATGTGCAGTCAAAAATTGCCCCCCACAAGGAAGGTCAGATTGCCTCCTTTAAACTCTTCCTTGCTACCTCTCTTCACTCCACAGTGAATGCCATCCTGGAAATGCAAACCATCCCAGTAATTAAGCCCATGTCCAGTGAATTAAACAATATGCTGACTGTGAAATTACATTATGATTTCTAGAGTGAGTAGCAATGTTTTGTCGGATGATGCTGATATCCCTTTGTAGTCATGTGGACAAAAGGAATAGGATCTTCATCAATAGTGATGCCGAGATGAAGGTCCTTGTGTTACCCCATACAGTGCTGTCTCCACCTTGTGGGATAACAGCTACAGTTCCAAAGCTCCCAGCTGATACCAGCATTTCCTCCTTTGCACTTCTCTGGTCCTCATACAAAGGAGCTTTAGGATGGCTGTGTGTGGCCAGAAGCCAGTGTCCCACTTACCTGACTTTGAAATCTTCCACAACATCCTGCATGTTCCTCAGCTCAGCTTCAAGCCTGCCCCTCTCGGTGGTGAGGCTTTCCAGCTGCCGTCGGAGCTCACTGATATAGGAATCAAAGAGGGGCTCTAGGTTCTGCCTCACGGTTCTGGAGCCCTGCTCCTGCAGGAGGGCCCACTTGGTCTCCAGGACCTTGTTTTGCTGCTCCAAGAACCTCACCTGGAGGGAGGAAGAGAGAATGAAACCTTGAGAAGTTGGAGAGGCAGAGTCAGACACTCCTATTAATAAGGGAGAGAAGAAAAAGATATATTTTTTTCATGTGGCACCCATTGACAATAACGTAACTGACAACTCCAACCCAGAAGGAGGCAGTCCCTGGAGCTACCAGAAAGTTCCCTAGGGCTTGCATAGGATTCGGGTGGTGGAGCCTAGAGGCTTCTGTTGGCTGCTTTTGGGTTAAATTTCTCAACACCACCTACTCTGGGTTAGGGTAGTTTGCTGAGCAGCAACTCTCCTGTAGAGAATCAACTAAACTCTTCCCTTGGTGTTGACTGAACCAGCCTGCGTGGTTCTGAAAGAGAGGAAACTTTTACCAGGTCCTGTGGGGCAAGCTGGCCTGACTCGGAAGGGCCTCAGCCCCTGGGAGGCCTTGCTGAACAGTGCTCATTCCCACCATGGAGTCGTTTCATTATTGCTCTCCCACCATGGGATGGCCCTTCCAAGAGTTTATTCGATCCCAAACCCAAGGGGGTGGATGAAGCCCCTGCTCACCTTGTCGATGAAGGAGGCGAACTTGTTGTTGAGGGTCTTGATCTGCTCGCGCTCCTCGGCCCGCACCCGCTGGATGGTGGGGTCGATTTGCAGGTTGAGAGGAGTCAGGAGACTCTGGTTGACGGTGACCTCTTGGATGCCTCCAGGGGGGCACACAGGGAAGCTGGGGCCACTGAAGCCTCCTCCAACTCCACCCCCATAGCCAAATCCACTGTTGACTCCAAACCCACTGCTGGCCCTGCCACCAAAGCCACTTCGGAAGCTGCTGCCACACCCACTGATGGAGACCTGCTTGGCACCCCCCAGGTTGTAGAGGCTGCGGCTTCCAAAGCTGGCCCCAGCACTGCTGATCCTTCCCAGGCCCCCACTCCCTGCTGCAGGGCGGGCCACAGAGACAGAGCTGAAGCGAGAGCGGCCAGTTGCTGGGGTGGTGGCCGAGGTGGTGCTGAAGCCCCTGCGACTGCCAGACTGGAAGGTGATGGAGGACTGCCGAGACATGGTAGGTGAGGAAGTCTGGTGAGAAGGCACCTGAGGTGGGCTGGTGCAGGCAGTGGAGAAGACAGGTGGCTGGGGAACCCTGAGCCCATGACTTTTATGAGCATCCCTCGGGGGCGGGGCACTGCTAATGGAGAGGGCCTTCTGATGGCATCCCCTGGGCATCCGCCAACCCTGAGCTCACACTTGACATCCCTCGGGAAATGGTGTAAGGGCCACTCGCTGGTTCCCTGGCACCCCCTCCCCACAATGTGCAAACTCCTTTCCAGTTGCAACTTGATCAGCAGATGAGTAAGAAGCAAGTTAATTGCTTTCCGTCATGTGCTAATGATGCGTCTTGTAAAGGACTCAGCAAACACTGCCTCATTTCTAAACCGCTTTCTTAGGCCTGGGACCAACTCCTTCCTGTCCAAACATCTTGTGTTAATACAAGCCACTGTGCTTCACTGTTTCCTTGGGGTGCTTCCTATTCCCTAAGCATTTTCTCAGCAGCTACTGCCTGGTTCCCCAAGCCCCATGAAGCTATCTTTCCAGACCTTGAAGGTCCTGCTCTGTAATCATCTTCCTTAGTAATCCATCCCACTTTGATGGCCCCTTTATTCTGCTCTTAAGCTTCCGTAGCTATTGTGTAGGTCACACACCTGGTTTTCTGGAGCGTGTGTGTGCCTGTGCCCTGCCCACTGCAATATAATGTGACACTCAAGGCCAGCTAGTGCTCTGTCTCCTGGGGACAGAGGTTGTGAGAGGAGGAAGACTTGGGTTTGAATCTCAGACCTGCTCATAGCTGTGGGACCTTGAGCAAGCCATGAAACTTTTCTGTGCCTCAACTTGCATGTCTGTAAAATGGGGTTTGTGATGAATATTCACATGTGAAAACTTTTGCAAGGCCTGGTACATGTAAGAGCTGAGTAAGTGTCTATTGAGGCTTCCCTGCTTCTGATACAATGAAGTAATATTAAGGAAGTGCCAAATATGTGTCCATCCTGTGACTAGTCCTGTGGGAATTCAAAAGAAACACAATGCACATTATTTACCTTCAACAAGTTCATGGCTCTGTTGGGAAGATAAAACTGTACAAAATGGTGTACCATGAAGCATCACCTCCAAGCTGCATTTGAGGCTGCCTATCCCAGAAGTCTCCCAGGCAGGTCCCTCCTCCTCCTGAGGACCAAGAATTCCTAGCTCTCCAGTCCTTCATCAAAAGAGCTCCAACAGCTGCACCTAGCAGAGGATTTGTTATTTCCCTGTTTCTCCTGTTAACCTTGTAGACTGTCCCCTACATTTTCCATTAGTCTACAAACTGCAAAGAACACTTCAAGGCACCTCATCCCTCTGTTCTGCAACTCATTGCCCCGTCTCTACCATGGGAAGAGTCAGACCAAAACATTGCTGAATCTTCTTCCTTTTTTTTTTCCTTCCTTGAGACAGGGTCTCACTCTGTCACCCAGGCTGGAGTGCAGTGGCTCCATCTTGGCTCACTGCCACCTCCACCTCCTGGGCTCAGGTGATCCTCCCACCTCAGCTTCCTGAGTAGCTGGGACTACAGGCATGCTCCACCACGCCCATCTTTTTTTTTTTTTTTTTTTTTTTTTACTATTTTGCTCAGGCAGGTCTTGAACTCCTAAACTCAAGTCATCCATCCTCCTTGGCCTCCCAAAGTACTGAGATTACAGGCGTGAGCCACCACACCTGGCCTGTATCTTCTTTTATCTTGCTGCCTGCTTTCTTCTTGCTGTGGTTTTGAAAGCTGGGAGAGTAAGAGAGGAATTAATCAGCATTCAGTCTCCATTTCGTGGATGAGGGCATTGAGCCCAGAATGGTTAACTAGCCAGACAGACCCACAAGAAGCAGAGCCAGATTCCATGGTCTTTCCACACAGGTGTCCTTTTAGGGGGACACCGGTAACCGACCATTTGGCAGACGTTCTCACCTGCCTGGGATGGCAGCTTGGCACTCGGAGCGGCAGTTCTTTGTTCTCTAAGCTGTTTCCTCCTTGGGACTGAGGCCAGGGAGAGGCCTCTCCCCCATCTAGAGATTATTTGGGAGTCTCAGTTTGCACAGGAAAGATATGAATCATAGCTTGTGTTGATACAGGCCAGGAAGAGCAGAGGAGTTCCCTCACCTGGTTCCGTTGCCAACCCCAGCCAGGGTGGTGCATGGTTCTCAAGTGGAAAGAATAATTATGTTTGTTTTCTGTACTCTTCATTGCATGATAATCTGGCCCCCAGAAGAAAGGACACTTGTTTCCTGCGCTGTGCTGAGCAAATGCTTGCAGAGCTTTCCACAAAACAAAGGCCTTGGAGGGTCTGGGTGTGGGGAGTGGCTGGGCCAGCATGTCCACGGGAAGGGAGGTCCCCAGCCTTCTCTCACCATGCTTCCCACATGGGAAGCTGGCTTCAGGCTGCCTTCCCTCCCAGCCATTCCTTTCTTTCCCATGTTCCCTGCTGGGGCCCTCTTCCCAGGCACTTCATCTCTTTCTGTTTCCGTTCTGGTTTTTCTCAGCCATCACCTCTTGCCTGGGGCTGCTCGTTTATTCTTTTCCTCCTTCCCCCTCTAGTTTTCCCAAGACTGTTGTTTCTGAAGCTAGACGGTCTTATTCACAGGCTTTGCCAAGTTACATTGAGATAGAGAGATTGTTCATCTCCCTTCCTCCTCCACTCCCTCTTTTGTGACCTTTGACCTGCACAGTGACCTTTATCCTGGTGGTCAATATCTAGACGAGTGGCTGGGACACCTGGCCTCCCAGACAACTTGTGTCACCACCCTTTTAAAAATCTCAAAACTCATAGATTGTTAACACCTTCTTCGTTTTCTGCCATTTTTGTTTTGTTTTTAACCTCTTTGTAATTCTGCTTACAACTTATCCCTAAGAAGTCATCGAAGATGAACTGGGCCTAGCACTACCCCTTAACGCTGTTTCCCTGGAGTGCCTGCGTCTGGCATGCCCTTTGATATCTTGGTTTTCTGGTGTTATGAGTGTTAGTCCACTTTTGAGGGTTGGGCGTTTTCCTCCCAGCTCCAACTAGCCTCCTAACCACCCCAGATAGAATTGTGGCAGAAATTCGTGTGATTCAGACTGTCTAATTTAAAGAAGAACTACACATTCCTTTCTGTTCTCCAGTCTTTCTGCAGCCCTCTCCAACTCTGTGTTATTGGGTCTATCTGAGACAAGTTTTCTTGAGTTTGGAGAAGTGCTAGATTCAAAGGCCATAGTGTGTGCTCTGGTGCCTGAAGCTGGGAGAGGCAAACTCTTCAATTTCCCTGTTCTCTGCCCATCCTTCTCAGGTGATCTCTGTCATCCTGGGAGGAACCCTAAGGTCCTTGGCAGGTGGTGAATCCCAGGAGGCGGGGCCAGTTGGCGATAGGGGCTGTGGAGGAGGAGAGGAAGTGGGTGGGAGATGCTTCTTCCACAGATGAGGAGTGGCAAACGCACTAGGGAACTTTGGCTTCCAGCCAGGCCAGGGCCAGGGCAGGGCTGGCAGGGCTAAAGACCATGGGGCAGCAGGGGTTACCTCCCTGGAGCAGGCTGGCCTGAATCATAGAGCCAGGGCCCTGGGCATAGCATCTGAGGACCTAGGCCACAGCCACCTACCCCCAATTCCTCGACTGCTGGATTTCCCAGACTTCTCCTACTCTCTGTGGAGTCCTGGGTTTAGTGAGTAACTATTTATTAGCATTTATAATACGCCAGGCACTTGCTGTTCTAGCACAGGAGATACAGCAGTGAAGAAAGCAGCCACAACTCCCTTCCCTCCTGGAGCTTATATGGAAAGAGGAGGGGAGCAGAGGTAATTTGGAGGGGCAGACAAAATCCAGGTCTCCCAGTTGACACTCCCAGAGGCCGAGTGTGGAGAAGCTAATTCTGTTGTGGACACTCCAGGGGCCAAGTGTGGAGAAGGTAAATCTGTTGTGATGGCATCTGAGACATGCTGGCCAGAAATGCTTTGCCATCTTCACCATTTGTGCTGGGGTGGCCGCACTTCCTCAATGTTTGGTGTGTCTAACAGGCACTGCCCAGCCTGCCTCAGATCCTCCACCTCACAGCCCCCTTTGTGCCTGTAGTCAGAAGCAATAATTGCTCCCCAAAGGGCACTAAAGGTGCCAGCTGATCTGAACAAACTGCCAACGTCCAGGACTTGGGATATCTGCTTGCAAATGGCCACACTCACCTGATCCGCTCCTGTCCACTGCCAACTCAACAGTCACTTCACATGGGCCCAAATTTGATGGGCAGATGCAGAGCCTGTGCAGGCAGGCAGACAGCCTCCACTCTCAGTCCATTTCAGCAGGAAAGTGGTGTGCTCTTTTTATTCAACCTCAGGCTTAAGAAAGTGTGATGAGACTGTCCTGTCCCTCCACAATCCAGCCCTTCAGACACACCCAACAGATGTGCACATACAAGGTAGACACACAGACATACATGTCCTCAGTGCATTCACAAAACAGCAATCTGCACACTAGTGTGGTGCTGCCTGGGTGTGTCAGGATACAGAAGAGAAGAAGCAGAATTAGTCTTTAAAGGCTGGAGGAGCCCTAGAGATGAGGAAACTGGGGTCAGAGAGGGGAGAACTGTTGAAGGCCGCACAGCTGTTTGGTAGCTGGGCCAGAACTCCTGATCCCTTCTGCTGCCCCACATTAGCCCCAAGGCTTCTCCATGTTAGAGAGCATAGCAAGAACCTTCCCTGTTGCCTGAGAGGCACAGGTGGGGCCCTCCTGGAGGGAAGATGTTGGTGAGATGCCAGCCTCTCAGAGGCCCTCCCAGCGAACCCCGACTGAAGGAGACTGGAGAATTCCAGGTGTATCTTGGCTGTTCATCACCAACCTTTTTTTTTTTTTTTTTTTTGAGACAGGGTCTGGAGAGCTGTGGCACAATCACGGCTCACTGCAGCCTCAACCTCCTAGGCTCAAGTTATCCTCCTACCTTGGCTTCCCAAAGTGCTGGGACTACAAGTGTGAGCCACTGTGCTTGGCTCCTTCAGCCACTTCAATTGCCTCGTTTGTTCCCAGGGTTAGGATGCTTCCTCCACCAAGTCTCTCTATGGCTCGTACTGGGGAGAAGCTGCCACACAGGGAAACTGCAGGGAGGGAAAGTGGGGAGAAACAGGGTGTCGCTCCAGCTCTTTCTCAGGGTGGGGACCCAGAGGCCCTGTCTGAACTGAGGAGTGCAGGACCTAGAAACCAGCCTGGTGAACACTGGCATGGCGCTCCAGCCTGTGGGTGTGGGCTCACGGGCTGGTGATCCTGGCACACTGTGGGATGCTGCTGAAACCTCCTCAGTGTCTTGTCACTGGGTCTGGAGGTTGCTGTGGAGGGTTGGGGGTGTTTGTCACCTAACACCTGATGGGAAGTCTGTGCTGAAAGTGGCAGCCTCACACTCGTGCTGGGCTTAGCACTGCCTCAGTGTCTCTTGGACACTGAAAACTTGGACATCCTGAAAACTCTTCCGTCTTTCTTGCTTGCCAGCCCCCTTCCCTCTCCCAGTTACATCTGAGGGACATATCTGACCTGAGCCTTCAAACAAGCTGCCTTTGCTCAGCATTTATTCTTTCAAGAAATATTTGTTGGGGACCTATGCCACGCAAGGCATTGGGATACAGCAGTGAGGGAGGCACAGTCCCTGCATGGTGACAAGGAGGTGGGTCATTAAGAGAGGGTGTCACTTTAGGGGTAGGTGCAGGGTGTGCACGGGGAGCTCATAATACCTAGGAGGCCATCTCCTCGTCGGTGGCCAGGCTGTGGCCATGTGGCCTGGTGGCCAGACCTTTGCTCTTCGCTGCAACTCTGAAAGAGCTCAGGAAGCACACTACATACAGGTCCCATATTTCATGGATGAGGAGTGTGAGGCCCAGAGCCTGACAGGAAGCTTAGAGTAAAACTGCAATAGGACAGTTGTCTCCTGTCCCCTAGAACAGTGTTTGCTCCATGCCACACTGATCTGTGTGCTGGAGCAGATGGTAAGTGTTCTCCATGAGTTCCACCCACTAGGGGCTTGCTGGGCTGTGGGGAAGATAGAACTGACACGTGTGAAACAGGCATCATGTAAAATGGTATATAACAGAATTTTAAAATATAGGCCAGGCGCAGTGGCTCACGCTTGTAATTCCAGCACTTTGGGAGGCCGAGGTGGGCAGGTAGCTTGAGCCTGGGAGTTTGAGACCAGCGTGGGCAACATGGCAAAACCCATCTCTACAAAAAATACAAAAATTAGCTGGGTGTGGTGGTGTGCACCTGTGGTCCCAGTTACGCAGGAGGCTGAAGCAGGAGGATGGCTTGAGCCTGGGAGGTGAAGGCTGCAGTGAGTTGTGATTGTGCTACTGCACTCTGTCCCAGGTGATAGAGTGAAACCCTGTCTCAAAAATAAAAAAAAAAATAAACTAATGAAATTCAGACTGTGAGTGGTGCAGTCTCTGGATGGACCTCGAGTGCTTCAGAGGACCCTTGCTCTGCTGCTGGCTCCAGATGCCCCATCTCAGGCACACACAGGAGCATGGTGGGAAGCAGCGTCAAGCACAGGAGGGGAGGCCGAGGCAGCTGGCAGGGTCTAAACATTTCCCACGGATAAATCAGAGTGGATCCACCCACACACACTTCAGATTGGATTGCTGAATGCATTCCCGCCTTGTCTCTGTAAAGCTGTGTCTGACATGAGGCATCCAGGTGATGCATTGTTTGCTTGTGTGTTTCCATGAATGAGAGCTTCTGTAGCCGTGGAGCTGTGTTTTCCATGATCCTAAGAGGGCAGTCCCTTGGGCACCCAGTCTTGGCCTAGGAATTCCTGCCTCATTCTGAGGTGCATGACGCCCAGCTGACCTATAGGCATTAAATCAGTGCACACTGATGATGAGTATGGTGACAGTGACAATGAGGTCAGGAAACTGAGAGCCATTATGCTAGGAGTGACTGACTCACTGTAAATGGAGAACAGAAACCTCTTCCTGCTCTGCTTTAAGAGGGGTAGATATTTGAAAGCCTCGATGCAGAGGAATGAAAAATTAGGGCCCATGACTCATTCTTGCCAAAGAATTAGTCTCTTTGAAGGAGGACTCAGCAGAGGACTCTTCTGATCAGCCAGCTCTCTGTGTGTATGTTCAAAGTGCAATTGATTGACATGTCACTTGCAGAAGGGCTTCCAGGGTGTAAAACCAGATATATTACTGGGATGTCATGAGTAAGATAGTTCCCACTGAACAGACCAGGGCTGTGTCTATGATGCAGGTTACATCTGAGCAGCCAGGACACCACTTTCCTCTCTTCCCAGAAGAGGGTAAAATGGCCCAGAAGCACCACAGGCAGACGCCGGGATGACCTCTGCATGATCCTACCTGTGGGTATTCTGGCTGTGCTCCCATCTGGCGGTGAGGGAGAGGAATTCCTTTTAAAGGAAATGCCTGAAAGTGCTTTTCATTCACCCCCTCCAGCGCTGGTTTATTAAGCAAGAATTAGTCAACTTGGGGTGAGCCCAGAGACTAATGAAAATGACCAATGAATAGGGAAACAGAGGTGGGAGCAAAGGGGAAAGGAAGTATGACAGGAGACCAATGTGTTTCTTTGTTGCTGCTGCTCTTACCATCAGGGAGTAAACTTAATCGGCAAGAAGGATTCCATTAAGGGCTTCTAGATTCTAATGGTGAACAGGAAAATATGCTTCTAAGGGAAGTTGTAGAGATGTCTGTAAATTCTTCCTGGAAGGATTTAGGGCATGTGATTCTGCAATAAACGGAGATTTAAAAAAAATCTCTAAGATAAACACCTATACTCTCTACCCCGATAATACTCTTTAGGCATTGTGGTATTTTACGGATTTAGGATGGAAATAGGGTTTCCCTGCATCTTTCAAAATTTCCCCCGGAAGAGACATGCCCACAGAGCCCCTCTGAAGTTGGACCTGCCATTGCTCGTGTTCCTTCATTCTTTGCATCCATTGCCCTTGCCTCTTGATTTATGTGGAGTGTGAGTGCGTGTTCATGCATATAGTTCTGGCTCTGCCAGGTAAGAGGGATTTTCAAAGGTAAGCACACATAAGTCAGTTGAATTCAATGTGCATCTAATAATGTACCTACCCTCCTTTAATTTGCTCTGAAGTATTCAGGACCCTGCTATGCCACAGGTAATCTTAAACTATATTGCTGAGTGACTTTGCTGGGTTTTTGAGTGACATAAGGCACCTACGAACAAATAATGAACTTTTGAAGACATTTTCCAAGGCAAAGGTAACACAGGCTAAAGACAGTTACATTTCACTCATCACTTTCTCATTACCATGGAATGAACAAGAAGTCAAAGTAGGGGAAATAAAGCTTCAGAGACTAGCATAGGTTCCCAGGAGGAGGAAAGACAAAAACAAAGCTTGGAGGGAATCCAGAGCTGGGGGAGGAGAGAACAGTCGGCTGAGCCAGCTTGGGGGAAAAGCAAGCATTCCTCTTTTTCCCAATGTGGGTTGGAATTTCCAGGTTAAAAGGCGATCATTACTCTGGCTGATGTCACCATCCAGCAGTTGCTAGTTTAGGTGAGGAACCAGCTTCTGCATCTGCTCTTAGCACTCAGAGCAGTAGCTGCTTCACTAGAGGGCAAGCAAAGCAAGGAAAGACTGGAGTGGTGGGGAATGCAGTCAGTCTCATCTTGTTCATGCTGGCAGCACTCTCCCTCCCTCCTGGGACCAGAGCAGGAGGCGATGGAGCCAGATTCCCTGAGTAAGACCACACCTCCCTAGCGTTGCAGAAGAGCCAAGTTCCTAAGATGAGGCAGGTTGTTCCTTGAATCCTGGCTCTGCCTCTCTGCCTCTTACTCACCAAGTTACTTAACTTTTCTGAGGCTATGTTTCCTCATCTTTAAAATGAAGATAAAGTTTAGCAAGGCTGTTGGTTACAAGATCAAGGTACGTAAATCAATTATTTTCATGCATTACCTTTCAGTAGTTGAAAACATGGTGGAGAGGAAGCAGTTCTAACTCATACACAAAAACTGTGAGATACCTAGGGATACCTAACAACAACAACAACAACACAACAACAACAACAACAACAAAATGCACAAGAATAACCAGAAAACATTGAAGACAAACAATGAGTAGGACTTGCTGTATCAGAAACCAACATGTAAGTAACAGAATGAGCATCTCCAAGATGGCAGAATAGAAGGTAACCTGCTCATATCTCCCCCCACAACAACAAGAATTCTGCACCCAATCACAGTCCAAAGTCTCTCTGCAGGAGCCTCAGGGTTCAGACATCATTGCACATCCTTGAGCATCGAGGATGTTCACGGAAAAGACTTCACCAAACAGACAAAATAAGGAACCAGAGACTGACCCTAAAGTAACAGAGAAACCAGCATGTAATACAAAGGTTTAGTAATCACAGTGGTGTGATCAAAGTGATCAATGAAATAGAAGAGGATGGGGGAAAAAGTAGGATGTTGATCTTTATGTAGCAGAAAAGTATGAAAATGAAAATAGCAATTACCCAAATTCACACTCCTCAGAATTAATGACTACTAATATTTTGTCCTATTTGCTTTTGTCCTTTTCTTCCATGTTAACATCTTGCGATAAACTATAGACATAATAAATACAATGTACTTTAAAAACAATCCACAGCTCAAGCTTCTGGCAAGATGGCGAACCAGCTGGGGCTGTTATCTCCCTCCCACAGGATGAATCCTGAGAAACTGTAGAAACGCATGACAGGCACAGATACTAGAAACTATGAACCAGGACCTCACAAATGAAGACACCCCAGGGGCACCCAAGTCTGTTTTGAGCTGATATGGGTTGGGGCAGGTGAGTAGAGCTAAGGCCTGAGGTAATAATGAGGGGGTGGTTTGGAGGAAGGGTCTTAAGCTTGGTCCTTGCCTTTTGTCTGCCCCTTATAGGAGAAATCCAAAGCAGCAGCTCAATTACCTGTGTCCTTGTCTGTGGTTCAACATAAAGGAGGTTGACTTCATAGTCACAGTTGCTAGATTTAGCAAATAAAAATACAGGATGTGCAGTTCAGATTGAATTTCAGATCAGCTACAAATTTCTTTTTAGTTTAAGTGTGTTTCATATACTATTTGGGACATACTTAGACTACAAATTTTTGTTGTTTATCTGTAGTTCAACTTTAACTGGGATTTGGGTTGCAATGGTTCATGCCTATAATTCCAGCACTTTGGGAGGTTGAGGTGGAAGGATCACTTGAGCCCAGGAGTTTGAGACTGGCCTGGGCAAATAGTGAGAGCCTATCTCTACAAAAATTACAATAAAGGAGAAATTAACTAGGCGTGGTGGTGCATGCCTATAGTCACAGGTACTCAAGAGGCAGGAGGGTCACTTGAGCCTGGCAAGTCCAGTCAGCAGGGAGCCATGATTGCACTACTGTACTCTAGCCTGGGTGTTAGAATGAGACTCTGTCTACAAACAAAACACAACAAAATTAACTGGGCTTCTTCTATTTGTCTGGACAACCCTATTCACAGATGACTCAAATGCCTGCTCCAAGTCTCAAGCCAGCGGGCATCTAGTGGGCCTCTCAGAGTTGGTAAGCATCTGGATTACACTTGAGGGTAGTGAGGGACCCTGCCAGTAGCCTGCTGTCCTGGAGTTTTTCACCTGAGGAGGGAGAATGACTTTGCCTGGCACACTGGGAAGTTGTCCTAACAGCTTTTGGGACTTGTGCAACGTGGCAGTTCCTATGCTCTGTTTCCACCGTGCCTTTGACTTCAAACCCTAGACTGCAATGATAGAAAGGGAAGGGGTCACTAATTCCCCAAGGTCTCCTCCAGTTCCAAAGCTTCTGCTAATGACCTGCGCAGCGGCAAGACCCTTGCCCACCCACAGACAACCATGGGAAGAAGGCCAGACCTCAACTGCAGTAGTGACCCATGGAAAAGAGTCTCTGCTGTGGCATCAAATGGGCAAAATATGACCATAGCTGAAAGGGTTGCTGTTGTTCTTCTGGAAGTTTCCCTCACTTTTTGTTCTTCTGCTCACAGATAAGATCTGATTAGCCAGGGTGTAGAATAAGCTTGTATAAACATGGCCTAAAAGATAGAGATTCTGTTTCTGTCTAAAAGTGAAAATTACAACCCTGGTGTTGATATCTGGTCAATTTGAATGAACGTCCAACTGTCAATTTTTGCTTGTCAAAATTATCATGAAAGTTTACGGTTAAAATGTGCATGGCTTTTTGCTTTGTTTTGTTTTGTTTTGTTTTTGTTCTTGCATCCTGTTATCAAATGAGGAACTCCCTTAACCTTCATCACCCAGGCTGGAGTGCAGTGGTGCAATCATAACTCACTGTAGCTTCAGACGCGTTGGCTCAAGTGATTCTCCTGCTTCGGTTTCCTAAGTAGCTAAAACTACAGGTGTGCACCACCATGCCCAACTAGTTTTTTAGTTTTTTGTACAGACAGGGTCTGGCTATGTTGCCCAGGCTTGTCTCACACTCCTGGACTCAAGTGATTCCTGCCTTGGCCCCCGAAAGTGTTGGGATTACAGGCATGAGCCACTGTGCTCAGGCTCCATGTTGATCTGAGTGTCGTCTGTCAGCATGCACCATGTCATCTCATGGACCATGTCATTTCTGCGAGCAGCAACTCAACACAAATTCTCTAATTTTATAAAGAAATTTTATGAATTTATTTTATTGACTTTTTTTTGACAACTTCACTTTTTCTAAGAGTTGTTGACAGATAGTCAAAGTCACTGTTTTTAGGTGTACAATCATAAACATTCTAACCAGCCTTTCCCAAGATAAGTTTTTTTTTTTTCTTTTTCTTTTTTTCAATGGAGTTCATGCTTTTTTGTCCAGGCTGGAGTGCAGTGGCATTATCTCGGCTCACTGCAATCTCCACCTCCCAGGCTCAAGTGATTCTTATGCCTCAGACTCCTGAGTAGCTGGAATTACAGGGGCACACCACCATGCCCAGCTAAGTTTTGTATTTTTAGTAGAGGCAGAGTTTCTCCTTGTTGACCAGGCTGGTCTCGAACTCCTGGCCTCAAGTGATCCACCTGCCTCCACCTCCCAAAGTGCTGGGATTAATAGGCGTGAGCCACCAGCTCCGGCCCCTAGGTAAGTTCTTAAGTTCGGCCCGTGTATCTTTGAGTTGTGTCAAAACCATTCCAACACACACGGCACTGCACTGCTTTAAATCCACACACTGAGATTTGAGGATGCCCCTTTACTGTATCTATTAGTTTGAATGATGAATTTTAGAAGTCATATCAGAGCAAGCATTGGTGGCAAATGCTTAATAGTCTTAATAATCATAGAGTCAGAGCAAGGAGTTGCTTCTTACCAAGTGTTTCTGATCTACAGGGTCAGTGCAGTGTTTCCCTGGTGGTGGGGAGCCGGGGAGTGAGGGAGCCTCAGAGATCAGTGTGGGGCCAAGCCACCAAATGATGGGGCTGAAAAATAAAAAATATAAATAAATCTTAGTTATCGGATTATGCTGATCCAGATTCCAGGACTTAGCTTCCCTTTTTGTTCTGATGCTTTCTAAAAGACTCCATTTGTGGAAAAAGCCCTGAGTGGTGAGGGCTGAGTAGTTGATGATTGTCCACCAGAGTGTGCGACAGAATCACATAATGCTGACTGATGGAATAGGCTGTGGAGGAGGAGCTCCCAACTCATCCTCCATGATGACTTGTCAGTGGGGAGAGGAGCAGTTCCCCAAAGATGAGAAACCATTTGTGTAGTGAGAATGTTTCTAAATCAGGATGTGGTCAGCAATACAATCTAACACAACATGTTCACATTCTCAATCTGCTTTATTCAACAGAACAAAAGAAGGCAAAGAGAGCAGAGAAAGCGGTTCAGGAATGCAGACTGCATCAGAGGGTACATCGCACGCCATTCAGGGACACTGCAAGAGAAGATCAGGACAACTGATTTGTCAGATGGGAACTCCTGAGTGTAGCTATAATGGGCAGGACAGTTAGCAATTAAAGAGAGGACTCCTTGTCTACAGCTGGACTTAGACTGAGTTTCAGTTCTCATGGGGGTATGGGTCATTTTCTTCTCAGAATTATAGCAGACTCAGATATCTGTAATAATATGGGAGCATAAAAAGGACACTTGCATGTCTGAGTGATAGTAACTGTTGACCTGATGGTGAGCAACAGGAGCTCAGTGGAACAGGTACTGATGAGAAGAACAGTGAGGGCATCTCAGCTGTCCCTGGGAGGGCAGGGGAGACTAGAGGCCAGGTGAGGACAAGCAACCTGAGGAGAGGGCTCCGCAGCCAGAGAGGGGCCTGAGGACTGTTGGACCGAGAGC
>NC_045443.1:49616967-49623376 GCF_002776525.5 Piliocolobus tephrosceles
CTGGCCATGGTTCCAGGAGATGAGAGGGCTGTGGAGAGCGTTAGAGGGTGGAGGTGAGAGGGAAGAGAAGCAGGACTAAGAATCAGGCTCCGGGCAGCAGCTTATATATGGAGAGCATGGGCTGGGCCCAGTCCTGGAAGGTGAGCTTGCAGGTTGGGAAGGGCTGGGCTTTACCAACAGTGAGATCACACCCAGTTTCTAGAAAGGTATGAAATATGAAGATTGCTTTTTGGCTTCCTTTAGTCATAGAGAAATTCTCCTGCCTTCCAGCCTTGACTTGATCCTAACGCAATAAGCCTGGGTATACATTCACTGAAGTCATGAGTTAGTCATGTCCTCAAACAAAGGAGACAAGGAGCTGATCTGTGATAATTGTCCCCTCCTTTTTCTTCATCAGACACTCCCTGTGTGCCCCCTTCCCACACAGGTTTTCTCCTCCACTGGCACCAGCCTCACCCACTGAGTGGGATCCTTCCTGAGGGCGTATGGGCATTTGCCCGATGGCCTGAGCAAGAAGTGGCCTGTTGTGTTTTTTGCATTGCATTTGGACCAGTTCTTCTGGAGCTCCTGGCTGCCCTCCCTGGCTTCCTGGACATAGGAATGGGGTCTACTTTGGGGATCTAAACCTCCTTTGTCAGGCAAGAGGGACAGAGGCGTTGAGTCTTTACACAGTAGGAGCAACATTTGCTCTGTGTGCTGTGTGATCACCTGCCCATGTGGCGTTTACCTAAGACGATGGGAGAAGACATTGCCCACAGTGCCCAGAGACCTGACATCTGCAAGGAGTTTCTTTCCATGTCTGCACCTCCCTCTCCAGTGCTTGCTTTCCCATTGAGCTTAGTCTCATGTAAATCTGCTTTTCAATTGAAATTCATAGACACCTTCTCCCTGCTGTTTTGGAATATTTACATAGAGCTTAATTTAAACAACTGAAAATGAGTGGAACAAAAGTCATTAAGGAATTCACTGGATTTTTATTCCCACAGATTTTGACATTTCTTAAGAATCAAGAGTCAGACAGTTTAATGGGGTGTGTAGGGAAAGTCGAGGGGCATATGGAAGCAGTGAATCATAAAAATGTGCCCTTACAAGTGTGATGATGTAACATGTCAATTCCACATTTTAATTTCTGATCTCAGTACTTGAAATCTCAAATCCATATACACCTTCTGAGAGGGTGGGCAGACTGTCAAAGGTGAGTGTGCTTGGTTTAGAGAGGAATGAGCTTCACTTTGTCCAGTCCATGCATTAAGCACTGTGTATGAGGAGAATGGAGAGCAATCCTGGGCAATCTTGTTCTGTGAGAACCTATGGATGAATGAGCAACCGTGGGAGGAAGGACAAACTCCCACGCTAAGAAGAGCCTCAGGAAAGCTCTTGTTACTATTTTAAAAGCAGTCCCACTTCTCCAACATTTGGTGGGCGGGGGGGGGACACAGCATCCAGGAGAACAGGGTGTTCCCTGTCTAAAGGAGGTGCTAACTCAGCGTCTGGCAAGAACGAGATACCTTTTCAAGACAACGGAAGCAGCTCCCCTCCCTCCACCCTGGTTGCACAATGGTTGACCAAGAATGTGCTTCCACCCAGTTCTGGGAAAGAAGTGTTCCTTCTGGTATGTGCTCCGACCCACTCTACTCTCTTGGGATAGAGGCTTTAGGTTTGACATGAATGATTCTAGGATGGTAAGAAGGGTTAGCAAGTCAGGTGGGAGTTATATGCATTTACCCAGTGTCCTATGACTGTGTCAATGTCCAATGTCCACAGCTGCTTTCAAGCTACAATGACAGAATTAAGTAGTTGCAAGAGAGATTGTATGCCCTGAAAAGCCTAAAATAGTCAGTTTGTCTCTTTAAAGAAAACATTTGCCAATCCCCGGTTAAGAGCATGGACTCTGGAGTCAGAGTGCTCAGGCTGATGACCAAGCACCTGGGTGTCCCTATGCACTTTCTTAACCCCTTTGTGCCTTGTTTTTACACCTGTAAACTGGGAGTGAACATGGCACTGGCCTCAGAGTGCTATTGTGAGGCTTAAGTGAGATAATTAATTGAAGGTCTTAGCATGGCGTCTGGTATATAATTTCTCACCGAAGGTGAGCTAATATTATCATAGGGAAGTATGAAGACATTTTGTACGTAGAGGCCCACAAGAAGCATCAAGAACAGGGACACAAGAGCAGGGTACGTGTGTGAGGGAAGAAGGTGGTTCAGAGAACGGTAAGAGAAATGAAACCAACATTGCAGGCTTGTGCCACGTTAGTAAGGACTTAGGAAGCCATGTATAGAGGTTTGCCCTGCTCCCAGCGGCCACACAGAGCCGCAGAAGGAAGAAGAGCAACAAGATCAGAAGAGCAATTTGCAAGCTTGCAGCCACTCTGCTGAGCAGCAGCGTGGGACAGACAGAGCTCCACCCGGTGGGGGAGGTAGCATGTTGTCTGAGTGACTGGAAGGAAACGTGGTTAGAGAGAGGATCCAACCTCTGAGTCCTTGACAGGAGCCCAGAAGGCTGCTCTCCCTCTTCTGGAGTCAGGTTCCCCCTCCCATCCTCTGCTGGGTCTCAGGCTGTTCTCTGGGGTATGCACACTGGGGCAGCTGCCATTAACCATCACACCCAACTGCATCAGTTCCTTTTTCACTAATGTGTTCCTGTCTTTTTAAGTGTGGGGGTGAACTCATCCCTGAATAAAACATGTAGTGTAATTCATTCAGTCTATTGGAGGACAATTTAACTTCAACATCTTATTCAATCCCAGGCTTGTCATGTGCATCAGACAGCACCAGCGATACAAAGTGCCGTGTTTAATTTCCTGACACAAATGTATCTCCTTTTGCTAGATTTATATGACATTCTCTAATGTATCTACTAAGAGCTTTAAAAAAAAAAAAAATCCCCATTCCCACCTGCCAGGCATGCTCTGGGAACCGAGTCCAGTGACCCCAGAGAGTGAGGTCAGCTGGGAGGACTCATGAGAGGTGATGAATGGCTTCTAAGACAGTGGAGGGGGAGTTAGAGAGGAGGGAATCCTGCTGCCCCTGGAAGATCTATTTCTGATTCTACTTCTTCCCAGCCCCCACCACCCCTAAAGGGTAGTTTGCACCTGGCTCATTTGCCATTGATTGTCTATGTCTTTTCTTTGTCTGGGTGTGGGAGGTGCCTATTGTTCCTGGCCTGCTTTCAGACAGCTGCCCTAGGCTGGGCCCTGTTTCTTTTCTCCCCTGTGAGTCCAGCCCTCTCCACTCTTTCTCTGCCTTAGCACCCAGGAAAGGGTCATGTTCATAGGCAGGCCACCCCATCTACCCTGGATGGTTATTCTCAGATGAAACCTCTCTGGTGACCATGGCTTATGTCCCATGGTGGTGCCCAGAGGTGTTCTGTTTCCCTAGAGGAGCCGAGTGGGGAAGGCACAACCTTCATAATAAGATTACAACAAAGGGTGATCGTTCAGGCAACTATTTGAGAGAAACCAAAGCACGCAGTATGAGTAAGCAGGATGACAGCCAGCCTCCTCCCCAGGGGACAGCTGAACCCAGCCTCTTCCCTCTGCAGGGAGAGCCTCCCTTCAGGTGGGAGCTGCCTCTGATTGCCTTGGAATGCAGAATGCCTTTGTTCCAGGCCCAGGGATTAACCTGCACTCTTGAATTTTTCCCAGTCTAGAGGGAGGGCAGGAGGGAGCTCCTGAAGTCTGAGCTCATGGAAAGTCTGCCTCAAAAAGGATTTGCCTAGGCATTCTGCCTCCCAGGGTGGAGTTGGCAGATGAGAATGAGGGAGAGGCTATTGTCATCATCGTCAAAAGCTTTAAGACTCAGTGCTTAATCCTGCAAGCCACAATGCAGGATGATGCTTCTCAGAGGGAATCCCAGGGAGCTAGGCCTGTCCCTAGGGAGCACCCACTGAAAGAGAAACACCAGCAGCCACACATGTAAGCAACATAGACAGTAGCACGAAGGCTGGTGTGAGACGTGCAGCCTTCTATGGTAGACCTAGTGGTTCAGAAAGTCTTGAAACCCTCAAAATTGTATTACTCAGTAATCATGTTGTTTATGAATATGCAATATGCAATATGCACCTAGCTCTGGAGCTTCCCTTCTGTTTCTCAATTTTCACACACATGGTCTGTGTATTTTTTTTTGCAAAGAACACTGACAGCATTGCATATCTGAACATGATCCATGAGTGGCTTTCTTTACCGCCGCAGGAAGTCTCACAACTCCATTTTCCAGCGGGACAGGGCTCTACCTCAGGTCAATTGTGGAGTCCAGAGGTCACTTGAATAACATTTTGCACAAGACAACCTGCGCCTAAAAGTGTGGTCGCAAATCCCCAGATGTCACTCCATGTGACTTTCCCGTTGAGGATACATCAAGAACCTCTTCCTCACAGACTTGAGGGATGGAGGGAAGCATTGTAGCTGCCACTTCAACCATCAAAAACAGATTATACACCAGAAACTGTGGCTCATGCCTGTAATCCCAACACTTTGGAAGGTTGAGGCGGGTGGATCACTTGAGTCTAGGAGTTTGAGAGCAGCCTGGGCAACACAGTGAGACCTCATCTCTACTCTCTACAAAAAGTACAAAAATTAGTGGGGGATTATGGTGCATGCCTGTAATCCCAGCTGCTTGGGAGGCTGATGTGGGAGGATTGCTTGAGCCTGGGAACCAGAGGTTGCAGTGAGCTATGACCATGCCACTGCACTCCAGCCTGGGCAACAGAGCAAAACCCTGTGTCAAAAAAAAAAAGAGGAGATTTTGGCAAGGAGTCTGGAGTGAACTAGAAACAATCATTAGCCTACAGGATTGATGCATGTTCTGTGCTTCAAGGGGCAAATACTGAGTGTTTGTACAATTACAGAAATGACTCTGATGGCTCCCTACACATTGAGTTTGACGCATGTTCATAGAAAATGTAGTTACGGGGCGGGGCGGGCGGAGCAAGATGGCCGAATAGGAACAGCTACAGTCTCCAACTCCCAGTGCGAGCGACACAGAAGACCGGTGATTTCTACATTTTCAACTGAGGTACTGGGGTCATCTCACTAGGGAGTGCCGGACAATCGGTGCTGGTCAGCTGTTGCAGCCTGACCAGCGAGAGCTGAAGCAGGGCAAGACATCGCCTCACCTGGGAAGCGCAAGGGGGAAGGGAATCCCTTTTCCTAGCCAGGGGAACTGAGACACACAACACCTGGAAAATCGGGTAACTCCCACCCCAATACTGCACTTTAAGCAAATGGACACACCAGGAGATTATACCCACACCTGGCCGGGAGGGTCCCATGGCCACGGAGCGTCCCTCATTGCTAGCACAGCAGTCTGTGATCTAACCGCAAGGCAGCAGCGAGGCTGGGGGAGGGGCGCCCGCCATTGCTGAGGCTTAAGCAGGTAAACAAAGCCACTGGGAAGCTCTAACTGGGTGGAGCTCACAGCAGCTCAAGGAAACCTGCCTGTCTCTGTAGACTCCGCCTCTGGGGACAGGGCACAGCTAAACAACAGCAACAAAAAAGCAGCAGAAACCTGTGCAGACGCAAATGACTCTGTCTGATAGCTTTGAAGAGAGCAGTGGATCTCCCAACACAGAGGTTGAGATCTGAGAACGGACAGACTGCCTGCTCAAGTGGGTCCTTGACCCCTGAGTAGCCTAACTGGGAGACATCCCCCACTAGGGGCAGTCTGACACCCCACACCTCACAGGGTGGAGTACACCCCGAGAGGAAGCTTCCAAAGTAAGAATCAGACAGGTACACTCGCTGTTCAGCAATATTCTATCTTCTGCAACCTCTGCTGCTGATACCCAGGCAAACAGGGTCTGGAGTGCACCTCAAGCAATCTCCAACAGACCTACAGCTGAGGGTCCTGACTATTAGAAGGAAAACTATCAAACAGGAAGAACACCTATACCAAAACCCCATCAGTATGTCACCATCATCAAAGACCAGAGGCAGATAAAACCACAAAGATGGGGAAAAAGCAGTGCAGAAAAGCTGGAAATTCAAAAAATAAGAGCGCATCTCCCCCTGCAAAGGAACGCAGCTCATCGCCAGCAATGGATCAAAGCTGGTCAGAGAATGACTTTGATGAGATGAGAGAAGAAGGCTTCAGTCCATCAAGCTTCTCAGAGCTAAAGGAGGAATTATGTACCCAGTGCAAAGAAACTAAAAATCTTAAAAAAAAGAGTGGAAGAATTGATAGCTAGAATAATTAATGCAGAGAAGGTCATAAACGAAATGACAGAGATGAAAACCATGACACGAGAAATACGTGAACAAATCCACAAGCTTCAGTAACCGACTCGATCAACTGGAAGAAAGAGTATCAGCGATTGAGGATCAAATGAATGAAATGAAGCGAGAAGAGAAACCAAAAGAAAAAAGAAGAAAAAGAAATGAACAAAGCCTGCAAGAAGTATGGGATTATGT
>NC_045443.1:49643376-49648572 GCF_002776525.5 Piliocolobus tephrosceles
TTGGTGGGATTGTAAACTAGTTCAACCATTATGGAAAACAGTATGGCAATTCCTCAAGGATCTAGAACTAGATGTACCATATGACCCAGCCATCCCACTACTGGGTATATACCCAAAGGATTATAAATCATGCTGCTATAAAGACACATGCACACGTATGTTTATTGTGGCACTATTCACAATAGCAAAGACTTGGAATCAACCCAAATGTCCATCTGTGACAGACTGGATTAAGAAAATGTGGCACATATACACCATGGAATATTATGCAGCCATAAAAAAGGATGAGTTTGCGTCCTTCGTAGGGACATGGATGCAGCTGGAAACCATCATTCTTAGCAAGCTATCACAAGAACAGAAAACCAAACACCGCATGTTCTCACTCATAGGTGGGAACTGAACAATGAGATCACTTGGACTCGGGAAGGGGAACATCACACACTGGGGCCTATCATGGGGAGGGGGGAGGGGGGAGGGATTGCATTGGGAGTTATATCTGATATAAATGACGAATTGATGGGTGCTGACGAGTTGATGGGTGCAGCACACCAACATGGCACAAGTATACATATGTAACAAACCTGCACGTTATGCACATGTACCCTAGAACTTAAAGTATAATAAAAAATAATAATGAAAGATTGAGAAAAAAAAAAAAGAAAATGTAGTTACCGAGTGATATATTTTGCATGTGCCTAATTCGTCTTGATTTATCCTGTGCATGCTGGTATTGGGTAAGTAGATGCACTTGGATGTTTACATCATTGGAAAGTGCACAACTGGGCTGGGCACTGGTGGGTGTATTTGGAAGAAGGGGACAACCTTTGGCTTTCCTGATCCATGTGGGGATGCTAGTTAGAGGAGGAAGAGCAGTGTGTATCTTATGAATGAGACATTTTGATGATGGAGACAAGAAGGGAGGTTGGAGGTGCAGAGAAGTGCTTTAGGGAAGATGAGAAGGTGGGAAAGGGACAGGCTGCACAACTGCATGAGGCAGGGGCCCTCCTCGATGAGCAGGGGATTGTGTGCAGGTGAAGGACCAGGCTCTCCTTCTGTCACGTGGCTGAGGTCCTTGATAAGAACAAGGTTGAAGGGAGCCCTGCCAGCATTCCAGAGAGACCAGTAAAATCTCCAAGAAGAGTTTCCAATGGACTGGTTTCCTTTTCTCTCTACTGCCTTCCCCAGTTCCCATCTCCCTTCTTATCCATCTCCCCTTTGAACTCTGATTTCTACTTCCTCACCTTTCATGGCTCCCCTCACTATACCGTGTAATTTTTTTAAAGTATAGTTGGGAAAAAATATTTCAACTATCCCCCTGTGACATACCCAGGGCCTGGCTTAAATAATGTAAAAGGTAGGATGAAGTGCAATCTTATAGAGGGATGTCTCACTCCATCAGCCTTCTGGTCAAACAACCCTTATTTCTGGAAAATATCTGGTGAATTCAGGAAAATATTTCAAGAAAAATATCTGATTAATTATGAGGTAATAGGTAATTCCTTCGCATTTGGAATGATTTGGAGTAATTCACACCCATAAAATTTACTTTCAAATCATTTTACTCTTAGAGTACAAATACCCTAGAAAGCAAACCAGCCTCCTCTGAGATTTCCTGGAATTTCATGGCTGCTTCCATGTGTTAATCTTGTATAATTTCACTTTAAGCCTAGGGGCAGGATTAGCGACAGATCATTGATATTCTGGCAGAAGTCTGTGGAACTCATGTTGCAAGTGAGGCCTCAGGGGGATCTGATAAATTTAACTTCCTTCTCCTTTTCCTCTTCCCTTCCCTCAGCTGTTTCAGGGAAATAGCCTGGATTTTTCCAGATAGGCGCAGAAGAACACACAACATGGGTAGGAAAGTTTGGACCTTGTGGCAGAAACTGTAGATTGGCTAATCCATCCAACGGAAGTTCCATTCCTAACACACGTCTTTCTTTGCTATCTCCACTATAGCAAGAGGAAAAGCGAAATCTTCTTTCTGTCTTTATTTTTATTTTATTTAATATCATTTTATTTCATTTTTTAGAGATGGAGGTCTTGCCCTGTTGCATGGCTTGGCTTGAAGTGCAGTGGCATGGTCATAGCTCACTGCAGCCTCCAACTCCTGGGCTCAAGTGATCCTGGCCTTAGCCTCCCAAAGTGCTAGGATTAAAGGGAAGTTCCACCATGCCCAACCACTTTCTCTTTTTAAGAAAACAGTTTCATTTACTGAGGTAGAATTTACATACAGAGAAATGTACAGCTCTTAAGTATAGAGTTCAATCTATTTTGAAAAATTCATGCATCTCTATAAATCACACACTATCAAGGTATAGAATATTCCCATTACTCCAGAAAATTCTTTTGTGCACCTTCCCTATGAATCCCGCTGCACCAAGCAAACACTGTTTTGATTTTGCCAGCAAAGAATCATACAGTGTATACATAATGCACATGTGCCATGTATATACATGTTGTGTGTGTCTGGCTTTTTTCCCTCAACAAAATGTTTTTGAAATTTACCCAGGTTGTTGTTCGCATCAGTAGTTCATGCTTTTTTACAGCTAAGTGGTGTGCTGCTGTATGAATATACCACAGTTTGCTTACTCATTCCTACAGATGAGTTCCTGGGATATTTCCAGTTTGGGGTTACTGAGGATAAAGCAGTTATGAACATATTTGTGAATATTTCTGTGGGCAGATGTTTTCATTTTGCTTAAACAAATACTTAGAAATTGAATTGTGACATCAAAGGCCAATGTGTTTTAGCTTTCCAAATTAATTGTACAATTTTTAAAAATAGACTTTATGAACAACTTCAGGTTCACAGCAAAATTTAGCAGAGAGTACAAAGAGTTCTCATATAACCCCGCACCCACACACACATGCGTAACTTTCTCATTATCCATATCCCCCACCAGAGTGGCACATTGGTTACAACTGGTGAATGGACATTGATGTGTCATTGTTATTCAGAGGTCATAGCTTACATTAGAGTTCACTTTTGGTTTTGTACATTCTATGGGTCTTTTAAAAATGTGTAATATGTATCCACTGCGGCGGTTTACCACGGTTACTATGGGACTGAACGAAGAGGGACGAAGGTATAAATGAAAACTTAAGACAAAAGAAACTGTTTTAAAGGAGTCCAGGGAAGAAGAGAGCTCCCTGCTTCTAGTGAGCAAAGGCAGCCCACTGAGCTTCCACAGTCCTTTGTATTTTTTGGGTAGAAAGAGCAGGAAGGAGGAGGTAATGATTGATCAGCTGCTTAATTTATCACAGGTTCACATTACTGTTAACAGGCGTCAATTATGCCTAATCACAAGAAACACTGAGCTTGGGGTGTGACTGCCCTCAGCATTCCTTCTGGGTGGCAGATGCAGTTTGTCAGTTTGCCAACAACCTGCATTCATGAGACTAGTTTGCAGTTTACTCATATAGCCTCCAGCGGTATACTGAGCTGATCACGACCCTCACTCTTTCCGCCTGCAACAATCCACCATTAAGGTATCATACACAATAGTTTCATTGCTCTAAAAATCCTCCTGTTCCACTTACTCATCCCTTCTTCCCCCCGAACCATTGGCAGCCACTGGGCTTTTGATGATCTCCATAGTTTTGCCTTTTTCAAAATGTCATGTAGTTGGAATCATGCAGTATGTAGCCTTTTCAGATTGGCCGCTTTCACTTAGCAATATGCATTTAAGGCTCCTCTATGTCTGTTCATGGCTTGATAGCTCATTTCTTTTTAGCGCTGAATAATGAAATTCTATTGTATGGATGTGCCACAAATTGTTTATTTATTCACCCAATTGTCTATTTAAGCACCCATCTTGGTTGCTTCTAGGTTTTGAAAATTAGGAATACAGTTGCTATTAATATATGTGTGCAAATTTCTATGTGGGCATTAGTTTTCCATTTCTTTGGGTAAATATGAAGGAGTGAAACTGCTGGATTGTATGGCAAAAGTATGTTTAATTTTTTGGGGTATTTTTTTTTTTTGAGATGGAGTCTCACTCTGTCACCCAGGCTGGAGTGCAGTGGTGCGATCTCGTCTCACTGCAACCTCCGCCTTCTGGGTTCAAGCGATTCTCCTGCCTCAGCCTCCTGAGTAGCTTGGATTACAGGCAAGTGCCACCATGTGCAGCTAATTTTTGTATTTTCGGTAGAGATGGGGTTTCACCATGTTGGTCAGGCTGGTCTCTCTCTCCTGATTTCGTGATCCGCCCGTCTCAGCCTCCCAAAGTGCTGGGATTACAGGCATGATCCACCATGCCTGGCCTTATTTGGGGATTTTTAAACTATTTTTCTGTCATTGATTTCTAACTTACTTCTATTGTGGTCTGAGAGCATGCATTGTATGATTTATATTTTTTTAAAAATTTTTGAGGTATGTTTTATGGCCAGAATCTTGGTGAATGTTCTATGTGAGCTTGAGAAGAATGTGTAGTCTGCTCTTGTTTGATGAAGTATTCTAAAGATGTCAATTATATCGAGGTGATTGATGGTGTTTTTGAGTTCAACTATGTCCTTACTGATTTTCTAATAAAAAATCAATATAAATATGTTCTAATATAAAATAGTGTTGAAGTCTCTGATTAGAATAATGGATTCATCTGTTTCTCCACCCCATTCTATTGGTTTTTGCTTCACATATTTTGATGCTCTGTTGTTAAGCATGTACACATTAAGGATAGTTATATCTTGGAATTAAGGATTGTTATTGACATCTTTATTGTTAGGTAATGCCCCTCTTTCATACTGATAATTTTCCTTGCTATGAAGTCTGTCCCATCCAAAATTAGTACAGCTACTTCAGCTTTCTTTTAATTAGCGTTAGCATGGTATGTTCTTTCTCCATCCCTTTACTTTTAATCATGTATGTCTTTATATTTAAAATGGGTTTCTTTTAGACAGCATACAGTTAGGTTTTGTTTTTTGATCCATTCTGACAATGTCTATATTTAAATTGGTGCATTTAGACCGTCACCATTTAAAGTTATTAATGTAGTTGGATTAATATCCACCATATTTCTTACTGTTTTCTAGTTGTTACCCTTGTTCTTTGGTCCTTTTTTGTCTCCCACTCTTTTTTCACCTTTTGTGGTTTTAACTGAGCATTTTATATGATTTCATTTTCTCTCCATGTTAGTATATCTTTAGTTATACTTCTTTTTTTTCTTTTCTTTTTTTTTTTTTTTTTTTTTTTTTTTT
>NC_045443.1:49648672-49717721 GCF_002776525.5 Piliocolobus tephrosceles
TTTTTTTTTTTTTTTTTTTTTTTTTTTTTTTTTTTTACCTCTTTCAGTGGTTGCCCTAGAGTTTGCAATATACATTTACAACAAATCCAAGTCTACCTTCAAATAACACTATACTGCTTCATGGGTATTGCAAGTTCTTTGTAATAACCAAGTACAGTTTACCCTTGAACAACATGGGTTTGAACTTCATGGATCCACATATATGTAGAATTCACAAGATGCAATATCCAAGTTTCATGAAGGGCCAACTTTTCTTTTCATGCAGAGGATTCTACAGGGCTGACTGTGGGACTTGACTATGCCAGGATTTTGGTATATGTGCAGGATCCTGGAATCAATCCCTGGCATACACCAAGGGGTGACCGTATTGCTAATTCCATCCTTATGTCCTTTGTATCATTGCTGTCATTCATTTCACTTACCCATAAAGTACAAACATTGAAGACATTGTTGCTATTATTATTTTGAACAAACATTTATCTGTTAGATCTTATTTCTTCTCTAATGTTTTTCCTTTCTTTATGTAGATCCGAGTTTCTGACCTATATAATTTTCCTTCTCTGTGAAGAACTTCTTTTGACATTTCTTACAAGGCAGGACTACTGGCAACAAATTCTCTTAATTTTTGTTTGTCTTGAGAAAGTCTTAATTTTTTCGTCACTTTTGAAGGATAATTTAGCAAGATATAGAATTCTGTGTTGGTATTTTCTCACCCAACAGTAAATATTTCACTCCAGTCTTTTCTTGCTTGCAAGGTTTCTGTGAGGAAGTGAGATTTAATTCTTATCTTTGTTCCACTATAGATAAGCTGTTTCCCCCCACCCATGGGGAAAATCTTCTTTCAAGATTTTATATTGTTTATCTTTCATTTTCTACAGTTTGAGCATAATATACACAGGGTGTTTTTTTTATGTCTGACACTAAGTTTTGGAAATTTTCAGTCATTACTGTCTCCAATATTTATTCTGTTCCTTTCTCTATTTCTTCTTCTAGTATTCCTTTTATGCAAGTTACATCTTTTATAGTTTCCCCCACAGTTCTCACATATTCTGTTCTTTTTTCTCAGTCTTGTTTTATTTTTGCTTTTCAGTTTCGAAAAAACAGTTCTACCCTTAAGCTCAGATTCTAATATCAGCTGTGTCTAGTCTACTAATGAGCCCATCAAAGGCGTTTGTCATTTCTGTTATAATTTTTTTTATCTCTAGCATTTTTTTTTTATTATTAGAATTTCTGTGTCTCTGCTTTCATTACCCATCTGTTCTTGCATCTTGTCTACTTTGTTCATTTGTGCTCTTAGCTTGTTAATCATGGCTGTTTAAATTCCCGATCTAATAATTCCAACCTCCCTGCCATATCTGAGTGTGGTTCTGGTATTTGCTCTGTCTTTTCAAACTGTGTTTTTAAAAAATTATTATTATACTTTAAGTTCTAGGGCACATGTGCACAATGTGCAGGTTTGTTACGTATGTATACATGTGCCCTGTTGGTGTGCTGCACCCATTAACTTGTCATTTACATTAGGTATATCTCCTAATGCGATCCCTCCCCCCTCCCCCAACCTCACGACAGGCCCCGGTGTGTGATGTTCCGCTTCCTGTGTCCGAGTGTTCTCATTGTTCACTTCCCACCTATGAGTGAGAACATGAGGTGTTTGGTTTTTTGTCCTTGCGATAGTTTGCTGAGAATGATGGTTTCCAGCTTCATCCATGTCCCTACAAAGGACATGAACTCATCTTTTTTATGGCTGCATAGTATTCCATGGTGTATATGTGCCACATTTTCTTAATCCAGTCTATCATTGATGGACATTTGGGTTGGTTCCAAGTCTTTGCTATTGTGAATAGTGCCGCAATAAACATACATGTTTTCTACCTTTGAGTATGCTTTGTAATTTTTTTGTTGAAAATGGGTGGAAGAAACTGGTAAATAAGGCTTTAGTAATGTAGTGATGAATTATGAGGTGAGGGGAGGTATTCTATGATTAGGATTAGTCTTTTAGTGAGCCTGTGCCCCTTGGCTGTGAACTTCACAAGTGCTTCTGAGGTTTTTTTCACCTCTTTAAGTAGGGCCAGCATAGCTGGAGGGAGCTGGGGTTGGGTATGTCCCTTTCTCCAGTTAGACCAGGCTCTGATAAAACCTCAGCAGGGCTGGCTGTGGTTAAATAGTTTTTCCCGACCGCAAACTGCCTTAAGAACAGAATGCTCTGGCTATTTCAAAATGATTCTTTGTCTGCTCCCTCTACTGGAAGCATGAGATTTTTCTCACATTTTCTCTGTGAGGACCTAGTGGAGCCCCTGGAGGTAAAACTAATGAGAAAGTATGCCCCTCTAAGACTGGGCTCCCCTGGAATTTTCAACACTCAGACTTATCCACCCGGAGCCTCCAGCGATTTACCAATTACAGCTCAGGGTTTTCTACCCAACTACTGGTTCCTGTGGAGATTTCTCCTCATGGGTTACTACTCTAGTAAGTTAGGATTCTCTGTAATTGCCTCCCTGACTCTCCAGTTGGAAGGCAGTGAGTGGTTTGCCCTGTAACCTCAGTTCTCTGACAGATAAAGAAGAGTTGTTGCTTTTCATTTGTTCAGTTTTTTTACTTTCTGTTAGAATGCAGTGATGGCTTTCAACCTCCTGACGTGCCAGATCCCAAACTAAAAGTACCTCTGGTCTCTCTTGCTCTTTAAGTCGGAGCTGAGGTTTTCTACCCTTTTGTTTCCCCTCCTTGCCGATGCCTGCTCCACGAGGCTCCTCTTGATCACCATCAAAAGATCAACAGTTATTGTCACACAGACATGCAAACGTCCTTCTCATGCTTCCATCTTATTACAGATACATGAGTCTGCCATAATTCTAGGACGAAAATGACATATGCCCCCCATTAAAAACTGAAGCTCAAACTGGGTCCACCTGCAGAGGAGGAGTTCTCTCTTCAATTCTCAGTAGTCCTACCCATCATAACTACACTCAGGAGTTCCCATCTGACAAATAAGTTGTCCTTATCTTCCCTTGCAGTGTCCCTGAATGGTGTGTGACGTACCTTCTGATGCATTCTGCATTTCTGCACTGCTTTTCTTTGCTCTCTTTGCCTTCTTTTGTTCTGTTGAATAAAGCAGTTTGAGAATATGAACTTTTCTGTTAGATTGCCTTGCTGACCATGTGCTGGTTTAGAAACATTCTCATCCCATAAACATTCCTCATCTTCGAGGAACTGCCCCTCTCCATACCGACAACTCACCATGCTCCACACCCTCCTCTGTCAGTCAGAGATTCTGTAAGACACTCTGGGTGGACAATTACCAATGTTGTATAAGCCCCAAAAGCTGTTAGGACAAGTTTCCGGTGTGCCAGGCGAAGTCTGTTCTCCTTCTCCAACTGAAAAGCTCCAGGACAGCAGGCTACTGCAAGGTACCTCACCAGCCTTGAGTGAAGGTCAGCTCTGAGAGGCCAACTAGATGCCAGTTGGCTTGAGACTTGGAGAAGGCATTGCCATCCCAGTCACTTGTGAATAGGGTTGTTCAGACAAAATAGAGAATGCCCAGTTAAATTTAAATTTCAGAAAAACAACAAGGAATATAGAGGAAGTATGTTCCACATGTTGCATGGAACATACTTATACTAAAAAATTATTTGTTGTTTATCTGAAATTCAATCTAACTGCACATCCTGTATTTTTGTTTGCTAAATCTGGCAACCCTGACTGTGAAGTCATCCTGCCTTTATGTGGAATCACAGACAAGGGCACAGGTTGTTGGGCTACTGCTTTGGATTTCTCCTGTAAGGGGCAGACAATAGACAAGGACCAAGCTTAAGACCCTTCCTCCAAATCATCCCCATTAACTAACCCGTACGTTGCTTAAAAGTTTTGCTCAGTTTCTAAATATTTTTGAATTGTTGAGCTATATTTCATTACTGATTTCTAATTTAATATGCCATAATCATGGAACATAGTCAATATGTTTTCAATATTTTGAAGTGTATTGAGACTGTTTTATGGCTTAGCATATTACTTATCTTTGTGTATGTCCTAAGTGCACTTGAGAAGAATGCTGTCGTGGGTAGTGTTTTGTAGTTCTTTGTATATTCTGAATACAATTTCATATATATATAAATTATGTCTATATATAATATATTATTTTTATATATTCAAAATTTTCCAGGGCTGTGGCTTACTGTTTTGCTCTCTTCATGTTGTTTTATGAACAAAGTTTATCAATTTTTTAAGGTGAGCTTTTTTTCTATCCCATTTAAGAAATTTTTGCCTATCCTCAGGGCATAAAGATATCTTCTATTTTCTTCTGAATGAATTATTGTTTTACCTTTCACATATAAGATTATAATACAACTGAAATTGATTTTTATCTATGGGATGAAGTAGAAATCATAATACATTTTTCCCATATAGACAGCCAACTAACCTTGCACCATTTATCAAAAAGACTATCCTTTCTCTATTGCACTGTAATAGTACCTTTGTTGTAAATCAATTGAGTCAATATGTAGTTTGCTTCTAGATACTGTATAGTATCTCATAGGTCCATTTGTCAATCATTTCTCAAGTACCATACTTTCTTAATTACTACAACTTTTTAATAAGTTTCAGTATCTGGAACTATAAGTCTTTCAACTTTATTCATCATTTTTTCTACTTTAATTTAAAGTTCTGGGATACATGTGCAGGATCTGCAAGTTTGTTACATGTGCCATGGTGGTTTGCTGCATCTATCAACCCATCACCTAGGTTTTAATCCCTGCATGCATTAGTTGTTTATCCTGATGCTCTCCCTTCCCCCAACCCCTTTGAGAGGCCCCAGCATGTGTTGTTCCCCTCCCCGTCTCCATGTGTTCTCACTGTTCAGCTCCTGCTTATAAGTGGGAACATGTGGTGTTTGGTTTTCTGTTCCTGCATTAGTTTGCTAAGGATAATGGCTTCCAGCTCCATCCATGTCCCTGCAAAGGACATGATTTCATTTCTTTTTATGGCTGCATAGTATTCTGTGGTGTATATGTATCACAGTTTCTTTTTCCGATCTATCATTGTTGGGCGTTTGTGTTGGTTTCATGTCTTTGCTATTGTGAATAGTGCTGCAGTAAACGTGCATGTGCATGTTTCTTTGTAATAGAATAATTTCTATTCCTTTGGGTATATACCCAGTAATGGGATTCCTGGGACAAATGGTATTTTTGGTTCTAGGTCTTTGAAGACTCATCACACTGTCTTCCATAATGTCTGAACTAATTTACATTCCTACCAACAGTGTAAAAACTGTTCTTCTTTTTTAAGGTTGTTTTGACTATTTTAGCTCCTTTTCATTTCCTGTCTTAATTCATTTTATGCTGCTATAATGGAGTAGCTGAGACTGGGTAGTTTAAAAAACCAAAAATTTATTTCTCACAGTTCTGGAGGCTGGGAAGTCCAGGATCAAGACACTGACAGGTTTGGTTGTCTAATGAGTGCTACATTCTCTGGAGGGGAGAAATGCTGTCTCCTTATATGGCAGAAGAGCAGAAGAGCAACCTAACTGAACCCTGTGTGAAGCCTCTGAACTCTGAAAAGCCCCATTTCTTAGTATCATCATATTGCAATATCCAAATTTTGGAGGCAATACATTTAAATCATAGCATTTCAATACAAATTTTAGAATAGACTTATCAATTTCCACAAAACATCTGCTAAAATTTGATTGAAATTGCATTAAACCCAGAGTTCAATTGGGAGAAATTGATGTGTTTACATTATTAAGTTTTCCAATCCATGAAGATATTATGTACCTTAGTTTATTAGGTCTTCTTTAATATTGTCAATGGATCATTTTAGTTTTTTGTTTTACACATCTTTGGTTAGGTTTATTTCTAGGTATTAGATTTTTTATGCTGCTAAAAATATCTTTCAAATTTCATTTTCTAATTGTTATTTTCTAGTGTACAAAAACATAATTGATATTTGTATATTGATTTTCTGGTGGCCCTGACAAATTCACTTATTAATTCTAGTAGTTTGTAGATTATTTTGATTTTCTATATATACAATTATGTCATATGTGAGCACCTGCAGTTTGCTTTTCTTCTTATCCTGAAGATGCTTATTTCTTTGTCTTACCTTATTGCAATGGCTAAGATCTCCAGTATAAAGTTGAACAATTGTGGTGATAATAGTTATCCTTACCCCCTTTTTGCTCAATGAAAAGGTTCATTTACTATTAAGTATAATATTTTTTGTTTTTTGGGGTGGCCATTTGATTTGTCTCCCTTTATTCTATTAGTTTTGTGTATTACATGATTTTTTAAATATTAAACCATCTTGACTGCACTGATGTTTGATTGCTGACAACTTCTAAGCAAGTCCCTTGCCTCTCTTTCCTATTATGCTCATATCTGGGAAAAGCTGATATGAAAACCCAGGTGTTCCATCCTTTGGCACTGATAGCAACTTCCACCTTCAAACCACATGCAGGCCCCACCCCTGATTACCATTAAAAAAAAACTGATGCCATAAAAAACCCTGCTCACTCAAGCCACTTTTGGACCAGCTTGGAAGTCCTGCCTTGCTTTCCTTATTATTTGAGTTAAATATCCATTCATCTCCTCCTGGAGTGTGTGTGTGTGTGTGTGTGTGTGTGTGTGTGTGTGTGTGTGTGTGTGTGTGATGCCATCAGTCTCAATAGCTAAACGAAATTTTGGGTGGCTGCCCATCTTGCCTCTGGAAGGTGGTCATGACATGACAATCGGTACTGTGAGCCGGCTAGATGACTAGATGATGACTGCTACCACCAGAGTCTTTTCTTTCTTGCTTTGGCTTCCAGTCTAGCTCTGCTGTCTTGCTCTGGGCTGCTGTGTGCTGACTAGGGGGCTCTTTGAGTTGTGTTGCTGCCTGCTGGCAAACTTGCACTTTGAGCTGTGTTGCTTTGCACTGCATTTGCTGAGTTCTGCTGAGCCTCTGTTATAGATTTAACTGACCCAAATCAGAAGTTTCAAAAATTGGCATTTAAGGACAGGAGTATAGGATTGGGGGCCCTCTTAAGGAGCCCCTGGATCATGTTTATCAACCCAGACCTATCTGTATGTCCCATATTGAATTGTATTTCTTGGTTCCAGCACAAACTGGGACTGATGCTAAGCTCAGGGGAATGGCTCTTACCCCATGACTATTGATTGTGTGTCTCCAGCAGGTGCTGGCCCTCATTCTATGGAATTCTCAGGGAAAAGACTGATATGTGGTCCCTTAAAGTGGTCACTCATGTGGAAGAAGAACAGTTACTATGTGGCATCCTGAAGCCATGCTCCTAAAAACAGATGGCGGCCAGGTGCAGTGGCTCACGCCTATAATCCCAGCACTTTGGGAGCCCGAGGCAGGAGGATCACCTGAGGTCAGGAGTTTGAGACCAGTCTGACCAGCATGGAGAAATCCCGTCTCTACTAAAAATACAAAATTAGCCGGGCATGGTGGTGCATACCTATAATCGCAGCTCCTCGGGAGGCTGAGACAGGAGAATCGCTTGAACCTGGGAGGTGGAGGTTGTGTTGTGTCGAGTTTGCGCCATTGCCCTCCAGCCTGGGCAACAAGAGCAAAACTCTGTAGGAAAAGAAAAAACAAAAAACCAGAGGGCTTACTAACTAGCGTCCTGTAAAATGTCTTGGCTGCCGTTGCTGCTGTTGCTCCTGTTGCCACCGCTGCTGCTGCCTATGCCTTTGTTATCAGAAAAGATCCTCATCCTCTGGGCTCTATGGAAAAACACGCATGGCACAGCCAAAGGGTTAATTCAACTATTTCCATGGGGGAGGCCTTGAACCCTGACAATACAGATTTGAGGCTCTTTGGAGGAATAAATATATAAATATGAGCAGAGTAGAGAGAATTCCTTGCCTGCCAAATTATATTCAGAAACCACAAGAAAGAGAGAGAGAGAGAGAGAGAGAGAAACTTGAAAACAGGGAGAAGAAACAAAAAATTAAAACAAAGGTCCATACTTTGATACAATTGGAAATTCGAAATTGGCTAAAATAATTTATACATCTAAAAGATAAAAAGGCATGCAGCTTGTCTTGGTGTCTCCACCACATAAATTCCTTCTTTCATATCTGCTGACATACAATAATTGACGATTCTTCATGGCCTTAATCCATACTGAAGCTCAAATTATACTTATCCTTGGGGATCCTATCAAATTTAAACAAGGTACCCCTGTAATCTGGGGGAAGTTACTGAACACAAAATAGAGAACAAACAGGCATGCCTCACTTTAATTAGCAAAACTACTGACTTGCTTAAATTTCCCACGATCATAGCATCCTCTAAAGTATCCCACAGTGGGCATGGACAGTCTGACCCAGTAAGTCATAAATTAAAATTAAATCAAATCCTTGACATTTATAAGTTGGTTTGACAAAATGGAACACCATGGGCCTCCCCAACCCCTAGTTAAAATAGTTAATATGCCCCAGTGTGAATTAAAACAGGACCTTTAAGAAGTGAAGTCCATTAAATAAGATCTATTTAGAGAAGGGTTGTTTATGTCCATTGTTTTTTCCATCAACAAGCTAATTTGGCCTATTTTTAAACTTGGAAAAAATGAATGGTGGCTCACAGTGGATTACCACAACCATAATGTCATGGTCATGCCTACTAAGGCTCCATACCCAACGTTATTGGAATTATTGACGTATCCAATCCGCAGCTGGTAGATATTTCCTTCTTACGGATTTGGCTGTCGAATATTCTGTTGAGTGCCCATTGCAACAGCCTCTCAGTCACAACTCACTTCACCACCAAGGGCGCTTGATGCAGCTTTCCTAGATACTCAGGAAGTGCCTCAATGAGCCTGCCATGACATGCAATTTTTGCAGTCAAGCTCTTAAATGCATCTGACTTTCTCCAGGAGCACAGATATGATTTACATTGCTGAATCTTCCTCCAAAGAGATGCATTTGATACACTCATTCAGGACATAGATACCAAGGACCTCAGAAAAAAAGGATGTGCCATTGTTCTACAGGTCATGCAAAGTCCTGCCACCTCCATTAAATTTCAGAAATTATTTGGTAAACCAAGAGCTACTCTATCCCTGACACTGTCAAAAAGTAGCTATTGAGCATCTTAGTATCCACAATTTTTAGAATAAGCCCAACATCTTTTAGGTCTTTTGAGGTCCTGAAGGCAACATATTCTTCATTTACAAACTTTACTTAAGCCCAAATATGCTGCTACTTGCAAATCATCTCACCTTGCATAGGCCCCTCTTTAACAAAAGGCTCTAAAATCTGTCTAAATTGCAGTACAATGCACACGCCCATTAATGCCCTCCAGAGACTCCTTCATTGTAGAGACTTTACAATCTCTGTGCTTGGAGTCTCTGGGCCACCCCTGATAGCCACTTTCCCTTAAATGTTATTCCATTCTCTCTGTGAATCGTCAAAAGAACCAATCACATCTGGGTAGATTGACCCTCGTGGTATCTCTAGGCTGATTGTAAACCTGGAAGAAAAACAATTCTGCACACCAGCTTATATTATAAAAGCATTTTATTGAACACACTCTGGAGGTAGTTAGAACCAGAACAAAATTTGGGATTGGGGTGGGGATTCTGTTTTGACAATTTAGATTTGGGAATACTTTGGGTTCTTGTGTCAGCAGGGACCATTCTGTGGGAAACCTAAAGGCTGATTTGAAGCAGAATATAGAACTGTGGCAAGGGAGACCAGGGACTGGGAATTGGGTTCTCCTGGGAACCAAAGAATGTGGTTCTGCAATGGGCTTGGTCTAGACTACTCTCCAGAAAAGGATAAAACATGGCTTGAGTAACTGCCTAGAAGAGGCAGTCTCCGTGGGCTGGATTGCTGCACTTGGAAAGCAGTGACTTGCAGCAGACTCTTAGCTCTTGAAGCTCTTCCGGGAGGAGGAGGTGGTGGAGACAAATTTGACGCTGGAGCTGCTACCCCCACCACTGCCAAAGCCCACCCCCAGGCCTCGGCCACTGCTTGCACTAAAGCCAGAGCCCCCCACACTGAGCCCACCGCCTAGGCCGACACCCCCACTGCTGCTGGAGTAGTAGCTTCCGCTGCTACCTCCGCCAAGACCACCACCAAGACCTCCACCGAGGCCGCCGCCAAGACCTCCACCGAGGCCACCGCCGTAGCCACTGCCACCGCCATATCCAGAGGAGACGCTGCTTGTGACAACAGCTGCAGGGAAAGGAGGGAGGACTCAGTGAGACCGTCTGCCAGGCTGATCCTGCATGGCCCACTTATTTGATCTGCTGGTGTTGGAGCACTCTACCAGGCCCCCTTTACAGAGTAACAAACAAGGCCCAGAAGAACTGTCATTTAGTTAAGGTCCCTAAAAAAGTGGGTGAGCATAAGAGGCATGGTGCTAGGTACTGAGGGGAGCTAGGTACTGAGGGGAGGAGCTAGGTACTGGGGGGAGCTATGTACTGGGGGGAGCTAGGTACTAGGCGGAGCTAGGTACTAGGGGCAGGGCAGGGGACAGTGTCCAAGAAGCATAGGATGCATGGCTTACCCTTTAAGAGATAAGACATGAACCACATTGTTTCCTGTCCCAATCTGTCCTTCCCTTCCACCACCCATACCTTTCTAAGTGTATTATTATAAATTACCATATGCTGGGATGGGAAAGATTTGGACCTAGAAACAGCAGAACTCTGAGTTGGCACTAAATATATCCCATATTATTGTCATTGTTAACATCTGTTCAAAGCTACTTACAGATGTTGACTGGTCCAACTCCTTCTCCACTGAGTCTGAAAGGAGAAAAATTGAATTAAGGGTTAACAGCTCCCAAAAAGACAGCATTAGTCTATGTGGCTAACTCCCATCCTCATGATTCGAGTTCATTCCATAAGCCAGGAGTCTGTATGCCCAAAAGCTGCTTAAGTTAAAGGAAGGGAGAACTCTCCCGAAGGACTTTCCAATGAAGAGGGATTGACCTAGAAACAAGTTGTTAGGAAAGAATTGTAATTCACGTTCTCCTACACCCACCATAGGGAAAGCATAAGAGATATGGGAAATATGGTTACATTCTGTGAGAGAACTTGGCACTGACAAAAAGTCCTCAAACAGAGAGTAGTCAATGGGCAGTGTCAGAGGTTGAAGCAAACAGTAGTTTGGCAATCCAAAGGTAGGTGAGTTTAACTCAGCTGGAGTAAACATGAAAGGCTTCCTGAAGGAAGGGGTACTGGAGGACAAGTGGCGATGGAGGTGGGCATGATGGATATTGAGGCTGAGCAAAGAATGTGGGCAAAAGCAGAAAAGACACAAGTGTCAAGACATGTTTGCTGAGTTGCTCAGGTGCCTGGAGGACAGGCAGCATCCAGGAACACTCTATTCAGCCATATGGCCACGAGTCAGACTGAAATAGTATTGATGATGTGTCTTTATCAAGCACAAGTCACTGATCACGTGTGTGTGTGTGTTGTACACCCCACAGTGGAGCAGCTTCGCTTTATCAACTGAGGGCCATCTTGAATCTTGAGTTCATGCTGTCTGCTCACCTGCACTCCTCGCCCTCCAGCAGCTTGCGGTAAGTGGCGATCTCCACGTCCAGGGCCAGCTTGGTATTCATGAGCTCCTGGTACTCACGCAGCAGCCGGGCCATGTCCTGCTTGGCCTTCTGCAGGGCCTCCTCCAGCTCGGCCAGCTTGTTTCTGGCGTCCTTGAGCGCCAGCTCCCCACGCTGCTCGGCATCCGCAATGGCGTTCTGCAGGTTGGCACACTACAGACAGAAAGGAGGAGAGTGGGGTTGCTTGAGTAGCTGAGCTGGGCCTGAGGTGTCTCCTTCTGAGATTCTGGGTCAGGCAAACCAAACTATCATGAATCCCAGACAGAAACCAGTACATCATGGGTGGCAGGACATTGAAACTCTGGTACTGGATCTGGCTCCGTGTGTTTAGCAAAAGTAAAACAAAATAAATAAAACAAAATAGATGTCCCTTTTAGAGCTCAGGCCCCTTCCTTGCCCTCTTCCAATCACACCCTACCTGTTTCTTGACATTGTCAATCTCGGCTCTCAGCCTCTGGATCATCCGGTTCATCTCAGAGATCTCATGCTTGGTGTTACGGAGGTCATCGCCATGCCGGCCAGCTGTCTGCTGCAGCTCCTCATACTGATGTGGCCAGGAAAGAGAAAACATTCTGTTTATATGAGTGGGAAGAACTTTCCCAAAGTTCACAGGCAGTGAGTTCTAAGCAGTGGCAAGTAGTCTGGGGCTGGTTCAGGCTCTTCCAAGGTCGAGCCAGTCTGGTGCTTTTGCTCTCCTGGAGACCCTGGTATGAGATTCAGAGTGAGATTCTTTCTCAGGTCCTTGGGTTTAGATGGAAATTGTCTACAGGGCCATTCCTATAAAGCATCCCAATGGGCCTCAGCAGGTTCCAGGAACCCCATCCTTAGTGTCATGGCCTAGAATCCTAGACATGGTTGTGTCCCCTCACTCAGGAGACAGTCATCAAAGCACCCACCTTGGTCTGGTACCAAGATTCAGCTTCAGTCCGGCTGCGGTTGGCGATCTCTTCATACTGGGCCTTGACCTCGGCGATGATGCTGTCCAGGTCCAGGTTGCGGTTGTTGTCCATGGAGAGGACCACAGAGGTGTCAGAGACGTGCGTCTGCATCTGGGACAGCTCCTGCAGGGAGTTTTGGAGTCAGTCATCTGGTTCTGTGTTATGTTATTTAAGGTCAGTTCCATTCAAATCTTCCACTCATTGTGATTTGACAACTTGAGGAAAAATACCACCCATGTGAAAAATTTAGATAAGTTTCTTACCGCATCAAAGAACATCTTCATGAAGTTAATCTCATCCATCAGTGCATCGACCCTGGCCTCTAGCTCCACCTTGTTCATGTAGGCAGCGTCTACATCCTGGGGAAACAGGGATGGTTGGCTCTGCACACACCCTGCTTAAGTGAGCGCCATGCTTAGAGAGCATAACTGCAGGCTGCTGGTTCTCTCCCACCCACACGCACCTTCTTCAGCATCACAAACTCATTCTCGGCAGTGGTACGCTTGTTGATTTCATCTTCATACCTGGTGGTGAAAAGGATGGAAAGTGTTTGTCAGAGAATGAGCAACAGGTAAGGGGTCTTTATTTCGCAGTCAACTGTAAGCCTACTTTTGCAGTGGGAAGGGGCTTCTCCTCATAGGCAGAGAGGGAGGGGACACTAGTAGCATGGGCCTCTAGCCAAGGTCCTTCCCCATTTAAATACTGCTTTCTCTGTAACTGCCTACCATATAATTCTATTATTGCTCTAATTCAGTTGTTTCAAGCAGATTCCTGCAGAAAAGCTGTGCTGTTTCTCCCCAGCTGCATTACCTAGTTAACATTTCTAGTGTTCTTTTTTGAGCTTTCAGAGGTTTAAAAACACAAATAAACAAACAAAACTAAATCTAGCAGCCTAGTTGCTGGTTCATAAGACTAAATAAATTATTTGAACCACCAAGCTGGGTTGTGTCACCAGCTCCTGCTTTGAGACAAATCTATCCAAAGGCCCATGTACCGGAGAGGAAAGCCCCAGAGAGCAAGCCTTACATCAGGGCAGATTTCACCAGGTAGTGCCAAGGGCACAGAGCATGTTGCTCTGGCTGTTGGCTAAGTTCCTTGCAGAGGGCCTCAGCCTGGGGCTGGAACTTTCTAAACATGAGCCTGGCTTGTGTTTTTGTTTGTTTGTTTTAGTACTGGAGGTGTCCATGGAAGGTATATCCTCCCAGTGCCCAAGGAAGGCATGGTAGTAGACTAGTAATGAAGCCTATCTGGTGCCCAAAAGACACCACCCTCCCCTGTGTCCACCCCCCACCCCAACTCACTTGTTCTTGAAGTCTTCCACCAGGTCCTGCATGTTTCTCAGCTCTGAGTCCAGGCGGCCCCGTTCCCCGACGATACTGTCCAGCTGCCTCCTGAGGTTGTTGATGTACTGCTCAAACAACGGCTCCAGGTTCTGCCTCACGGTCTTGGTGCCCTGCTCCTGCAGCAGGGTCCACTTGGTGTCCAGAACCTTGTTCTGCTGCTCCAGGAACCGCACCTGGAGGGGAGCAGAGTTAGAAGATAGAGAAACTTGGATTTCATGTTCTGTGATCAATTCACTAAGGTGCCTCCCATCTCTTTCTGTCCCTCTGAAGCTTTCCTGTGCACCGTGCCTGGCCCTGGGCCCCAGGAGGGGAGGAGCAGACTGAGACACCCAAAGTCACTTTGCCAAAGGAAGATAGGACACCTATCCAGGGCACAGAAAGCACTAGGAGTGCTGCTTGGAGTGTGTCCTGGCTCCGCGGTGGCTGCAAAGGCACTCAGGCTGTTGCCCATGCGCTTGTCTAACTTCCTGTCCAGTCAGCCCCGTTATATGTGGCATGGAATTCATCTCTCTGTCCAACAGTTGTCAAGAGGCCCTTGTGAGCTAACCTCTGAATGGGAAGAAAAAACTCTCCCTTCCCAGCTGCCATTCTAATTCAGAATGCGTCCACAAATCCAGGGCACAGAAACAAATGAAAACACAGAACTGTACAGCTATAAAGGTATTTACACAAAGCCAAGACATCTTCCCTCTTCCTCTCCCTTTGGCATTTACTTCAGATCCACAGTGATTTTTTACAAAAGATCGTAGCTCACCTTGTCGATGAAGGAGGCGAACTTGTTGTTGAGGGTCTTGATCTGCTCGCGCTCCTCGGTCCTCACCCTCTGGATGGTGGGGTCGATTTGCAGGTTGAGGGGAGTCAGGAGACTCTGGTTGACGGTGACCTCTTGGATGCCTCCAGGGGGGCAGACAGGAAAGCCAGGGCCACCGAAGCCACCTCCAAAGCCAGCTCCGCCACCGAGCCCAAAGCCACCACCAGCTCCACCGCCGAAACCAAATCCACTACCGGCACCACCTCCAAAGCCATAGCCGCCTCCAGCACCAGCACCAAATCGGTTCCTGAAGCTGCCACCGCTAGTGCTGATGGATATCCTTTTGGAGCCCCCCAGATTGTAGAGGCTCCGGCTGCCATAGCCACCCACTCCATAAGCACCCCCAAGGCTGACCCTGCCGAAGCCACCACCGCCACCCCCGGACCGGGACACAGAGGTGAAGCTGGTGCGGGAGACAGACGGGGTGATGGCAGAGGCGGTGCTGAAGCTACGACTGCCCCCACTCCGGAAGGACACACTTGACTGGCGAGACATGGTGGCTTGTTCCTGGTGGAGCAAAAGAACCGGGCACTAGTGGGTTGGGAGGTGCTGGAGAGAACAGAGCTCAGCAGGACGCAGAAGGTGGCTCTGTTACCCAGGAACGGCAATGCCCCCTTTTTATCCCCTCCAGAACTGGGCTGGGCAAGAGAGCTGTCGAGCTGTGAATGATTAAGTGGGCTGGGCATGCCTGGGGGGCAGCTGTGAGCTCACCCGTCACACCTGCACAGTGGTGTGGGGTGCAAACACTTTCTTCCTGGCAGGCTCTGCTCACTTAGAAATAACCTTGCCTTGCAGCACTGATCTCTTGGCAGCAAGTTGGTGATGCTGCCAGCAAGTATATCTTCACCATAGAGGCTGGGGGCTGTGAGCACCCCAAGAAGGATGCCAGGAAGTAAGGGGGCATTGGCATGGCCAGTGTCCTGAGGATTCTTACAGGACCAGAGGTATTGACAACCATCCCAGTATGGTACATGCTGAGCATCTGCCCTTCCAGTTTGGGGAAGCTGTCCATCAGTGGCGGGCAAACGATTCCCCATAGCGATCTGCTCTTACACTTTTCCAAGCAGCAGGTTGCTGCAGGGTTTTCCCCTCTGGGAAAGGCAATCTGTAGCCTTATATCTTGGTTATGTGCTAGAGGGAAAATAGAGTTTCATCCTTTTCTGCACAATTTCTTTCTTAGGGAAGGCACAGCTATCCTGGAGCCCACTGGGCAGATCTGCCCGCAAGGTTCAGGCCAGAGAATGTGAGAAGCCCTCAGCGCCCCCTATAAACCACTTTGACCTCTTTAGGGCCAGGTTTATCCTTCCATAGCTCCTCCTAACTCAGCATTTGTTCTGCCCTTTGACCTTTTCCTTGCTCTTTGGCCTGGGCAGGACTCTGTGGGGGGCTTAGGAAATCCAGAGATCCCATGGAATCCCTTAAAAAAAAATCTGAGACTCATGGGCTAGAGCGTCTCTTTTCGGGGATAGCTACTCTGCCGGCTCCCCAGCCCCCAAGGTGTGTTCCAGCAAGCTCTGTTCTACTAGGGAAGAAATGAGTCATCGTATGTGTTGATACAGGCTGAAGGCCGCCACAAACACATACCTGCAGGAGCTTCTAATCTCATCAGGAACATGTTGAGAGTCTGACGGCCTGTTATAACGGCGAACCACCCTGTTCCAAGCAGCGGGATTTGCTCTGTTTTCTCTCTGCTGCAGCCCAAAGTCTCCTTCAGGGCCAAGGCAATGGAAAACGGGATTCTAAGTCTATGGATTGTCCTGCCAGAAAGGCTAGCCAGAGCAGGCCTGTGGGCCCAGGCAGCTGGCATGACAATCTGCCAGTTGCTTTAGGGAGGGCCCTGTAAGATCCCCTCTGCAAAACTTGTCTGGGGTGTTGTGGCACCAGGTGGAGGTAAGGGGGTTTCTGATGAGGTTTTAACACACGTCTGTTCTAAACCACACCCACTCTTTTTGTCAGCAGATCTGAGTGGGGTCACCTCTCTGCCATCCCCCAAATAGAAGCAGGGCTCTCAGGCAGGACAGTGCTTGGGCCGTTCAGAGCTGCGGGGCTTGGGGGGGCCCTGTGGCCCGAGGCTGGAGGTAGGAATGCAATGGGGATGGGTTCAAAGCCTCAGGGAGGAGGGGCTATATTCTCAAGAGTAGAAGAACAGGACCTGATCCAGGCTCAGGAATCTCTCACCAGGGCCTGCGGTTGGCCACAAGGAAGCCAAGGCTGTGGGAAAATGATTCCCTGGTGCTGAGGATCAGCTGCAACAGTGACTTCTCACCAGAGAGCTGCGATGAGCAAGCAGCTGACAGGTCAATCCCGACAGACAGACCAATGGCTGGAGCCAGTCTTACAGGTCTTGAGCAAAGTGGTTTGGGTGGCCTCCCTGGCTGGAGTGTTTCTGAGACCCTCAGAGATGAATTGTGCTGAGTTCACCATTTTCACATTTTGTTGCTTTTTGGAGAACAGATGTGAGTGTCCTGGAGGCCTGAGACATACCAGGGGACTCTTGGCTCCTGATAGAACAGAACAGGTCCAAGCTTGAAGCAAGTGTCTGAGGTCTCATAGTGGGATGCTCCCTCTCCACTCGAAGATCGCTATCAGGGTATGTCCCCACCACCACATACGCTCACAGGTCCCAGGTACAGGCCTCACTGCCCTCAGGGAAGCCCCACCCCTCCTGAAACACTGGGACATTCTCTTCTCCCCATTCATTCTCCTCCCAGCTGTGTTGTGAAGAAAGAGGACTTGGCAGAGCAGGAATGCGTTCTGGCTAGTCTGAGGATTGCTAGAGTGTGCCAAGCTCAGATCCATGTGCCAGGGACCAACGGTGAGTGTGTGGCAAGTAACTGTGGCAGGGACTGTGTGGGTGCCCCACGGGAGAAGCAGCAGCACTCTTCTGTCCGAGCTTCGTGGGAATCCTCCCGTGAACAGGCAGAGCAGCCCCTCCCTCAATGCCAGACCTGGACAGGTATAAATAATGGAGCCGCTCCCGGTGGGGAGCCAGGCACCAGCACCACTGCGGCTTGGGAGAGTCCCACCCCAGCCTGGAATTTCACTGTGGCAGGAAGGGAGGGATTGTGTTAAGCTCACCAGGGAGCTTTTCTGCTGGGCACTCCACAGAGGCAGTTCCCAGGTTGGGTGGGACATGTTGCTCAGCTTCTCCTCTGGGTGCTGCTTTCCTCGTCAGCAGAAGACAGTGCAGGGCCCGCCCTGCTGCTCTCCCCATCAGAGAAGGGACAGTAAGCCAGCTGCCCTGGCCTGTCTCACAGAGCTGTGTGGGGAATGCAGGACCCGGTCAGCGTTTCATACACGGAGAAGCCCTTCACAGACACCAGGGAGAGGGTGGGATCCATTCATGGAACAAGGGTTAGGCAAATCCTGCCATCCTAGCCCAGGATTCCTTCTCCTCAGAGCCTCCACTCCAATCTGTAGGGCTTTAGTAGAAGATACATTGAATAGAGCATGATAAATAGAACATGTTCAATAGAACAGCATTTGTACATAACCTCTAAGTCTCCCCCAACAAGGCAGTCTCCAAGGTTAGGGAACACCTCTGCATGGCCCACACTCTCAACCCAGCCTTGGACACTGGAGGTGTTCCACAGATATTTTTTGGGTAGAATTGACAGACAGAAAATCCTCTTCCTCCGCTCCTTCCCCAGATTGTTATGTGAAGCCCACAATGGCAAGAACCTCAACTGCTTTTGCACCAACCTACATCTACATATACGTAACAGAATGTATATACATTATATATATTCACATATATTTCTGTGAATCCCCCAGCCCTATGCTGAGTCCCAGAGTCCTGTCCATCTGCCTTTGTCTCTGGGTCCATGTCTACAGGATGAGTCTCTTGTCCCACTCACACTGGGTATGCTCTATGTTTAGGATTTAGGATTTAATCCAGCGTTTAGGATTCTTTATTCCTTAGGCTTCCCTCCATCCTTCTTCTCCCCTTGCCCTCATCCTGAGGGCGTTCTGCATCTGAGCCCACTAACAAGTAGCCTGCACATGCCACCCCAGCCCCCAGGCCACAGGAGAGAAAGAAAGCTTTAGTAGCCTCAACTTTGCAGCCCTTCCACCTCATGCTTGTTCAGCACAAACAGTGGGGAGCAATAGTTGAGGTGTGAGTCACCCTATTCACTGGGCTATGGTTGGCAGCCCCATCAGGGAGCCTGCAGCCAGATTTGCGGGTTGGGGAAGGGCAGATGGAACAGCAGACCAGCCCCAGGTAACTCTTCACAAAGCCCTAGCCTCGGGGGGAATTGAGGAAAGAATTTTCCTGCCTCCACCCAAAGTCAGTGGAATCCTGCCCCCATCCCAATCCTGGGTCCAAGCTCTGGTCCTAGCTAGATTCTCAGTATCACAGGGCACCCGAGGAGAGTGGCCACTCTGTGGATCTGCAGAGCTGGACACACCACCCCCTCCCTCATACAGACCAGTGTCTCTAGGACTTTCAGACCCCAGTCTGAAAACCAGCCTAGGTAGAAAGGTAAATGTCCATAAGTAAAGCAACTGCTCAGCGCTGGCTCAGAGGGCCTTTGGAGGTGACTCCCTGCTGCCATGATTGAGGTCATAGTGACAAGTGACTGGAGTTGAGTTTTTCTTGTGCGCGGGCTTTGCACACATTGTGGGTCACAGCATAGGTGCAAAGCATGTGGCACCACTCCGGACCATGTCTTGGTCCTTACCCAGTCCTTGGATGGGTCTGGAACCCTGAACACGTTGCCCAACCTCTCACTACATAGTTTTGCCCTGTGGAGCTGGGAGAGAAGGGAGGAGCCTGGGCTCATTGGAGGGGCCATGCAAGCTGGAATTTTAATTTTAAGCTGGCAGGAGCTGAGCAGGAAGTGAGGGTCAGGCCTTCAGGGGGCTGTGGGGAGCTACCTTGGCCCCCATCCCTTAGATTCAGCAGCCGATTGGTCCTGGCAGGAGAGTGTGCAGAGCAGAGCCCTTCGCTTCCCTCCAGCAGGTCCCTGCAAGTCTGAGGAATGTTCTTCCCTTGTTTGAAGGGTGTTTTGTTCATGGCATACCAAACTCTTTGAAAATCCCCCTTGGTTGATTGAAACTATGGGCTGGAAATCAACAAATACTTTAATTGGTCAGAGGGACTAAAAAAGGATATACAGCAAAATCCGCGCTTTGCTTTCTCATAGAGGGTGGTTTTATTTTTTAAATAAACACATACATAGGAGTGACCATGTGCCAGGCACTGCCCTTCACACTTTACATATATGAATCTGAAACTGGAGCATGCAGAGAAGGGCTCTTAGCACTTCCTCAGCTTGGCCGTCCAAGGTAGGTGCGAGTGTGTCCCATACTCTGGAGATGTGCAGCCTCCCTCTTCAGTGGAGAGGCAGAGACACGACTCATTTACACCAGGTTGTATCCCTGCAGGATCAGAGGTGCAGAAGGAAGCTTGCTGACATCCCTAACTCACCCCCTGTTCCATTTCTTCCTGCTACTTTCTGTTCTCTCACCAGTAGCCACAACTGGGAACAGGGAGGCAGAGGAGACACTGCAGCTGCCCGCTCTCTGAGTTTGTGTTTGGCTCAGGGCTTCCTGGTCTTGGCAGGGACGGCAAGTGCCAGAGACAGAGGCTTATTCCCTCTGACTTTCCTGCTTTGGGTGAGCTCTGATCATGGGTGAGGGGCAGGTGGGGTGAATCACTACAGAGGTTGGTAATATGGTGGGGGAGAAAAGAAAGTAAATGACAGCATTGAGACTGGAGCTGTTGCCTCTCCCAGGGCCACCCTCTGGAAATGCGCTCGGCATCTGCACAGTCCTCAAGGCCAGGAAACACCTTGCTGGTCCCAGTCCCACCATCTATGTGAGACTGTGACCCTGGGTCCTTCCCATTTCCTCTTTCAGACTCCGGGACACACTCACAGCTCCCGTCTCCACGTTCCGTGGGTACCTGTGAACACTGACCTGCTCACTGTCCACTTGGACCAACGATCGCTGTTGAGGGTTTGTGAAAACAGGTTAAGGCTTCTTCCAAGGGAGGCGCAGTGTGAAAAGCAACTGAGAAAAGACATCATGCAGGAGCGTTTCCTTTCATACCAGTCATTGAATCAGGTTCTGTTCCACATGTGTGACTTGGCCAAGGCAGGTTCCGTGCACTGGACTTCTGGACTCTGGTTGTGTTACCCTGTGTCCTTCCCCATTTCCTCCCTCAGACTCCGGGACTGCAGACAGGGCTGGGTCTCCTCTAGGATCTCCTTGCCAGACCCAGGATCCACACCACTTGACAGTGACGGGTCACTGTGCAAGGGCTGGGTTAGGGAAGCTGGCCTGACTTGGTTTCAGAGAAAAAAATCAGTCTAGTGATCCATCCCTAGAGGAACAGACTGAGTTCAGGGAGGTGGAGCCTAATGCCAAGCCCTTGGCAAGATGAGGTGAGAGCCAAGCCTGGGTCCTGGTCCTGTCCCACTCACTGTTGTTGCCCTGCACTGCCCATGTGGGCCTCAGCAAGAGGCTACTTGTCTCCCAATCCAAGGCTGCATGTCTCAGTCCCCTTCAGAGAGCCATTTCCAGAGGGCTGTGTGCATGACAGGGCTGACAGGTGACTGTGATGGGTAAGGGTGGTTTTACTGCTCCCCATCCCTCCCCTGTCCAGAGCCCTCATATCCAGGTGCTGGTCTGGGTCTTTCCAGGGATCAGACTGGCTTTCAAGCCTAAGTCAACACCGAAGCCCGTTCCTCTAAGGCATTTGCCTGCTCTAGGCCATGAGGTGCCACCAGTCTGCAGACGTTGATTGCCCCTACTCCACTGGCTGATGTAAGAAGTGAGAATTCACACGTGACTCCCTCTGCCCGTGCCCAGAGCCCCACAGTGCTTGGCTGGGCCTCTAGTCAAACCCATATCCTCTGAAACAGTTGTCAAGGACTCCCATTACTTCTTGTTCATTCACAAGTCCCTGGTCCCCAGGGCCTTTCAACCTCACCTCCACTCTCCAGCCAGGTGGATCCCTTCACAGCCTCAATCCCATGCCTGCCGGTTCCCGATTTAATATTAGAGGGTCAGTGGTCAGTGTTGGTTCTGCCTGCTCCCTCCCTCCCTATGCTGTGCCTCCCCACTCCCATCTTCTCTGGCACAAAACATGAAATAAGGACCCAGATGCCTTCTCTGGCAGTCTCTTGCAAATGAGGGAGATGTGGAGATGTATCTGATGATTTCTAGACAACTTGTCTCTCTGAAGTTCTGGACTTTGATGACCCCCAAAAAGCTCACAGCGTGGGATGAGCCTGTGCCCCCGATATGCTCAGTGGCTTGGTGAAAGATGACAGCAATCGCCACACTTGGGTGGCACTGACTGTGAGCCAGGCATGGTTCTGGATGTATCAACTCATTTACTCCTTACAGACTCATGGGGTGCGCCTATTATGATCCCCGTTTTGCAGATGAGAAAACTGATGCCCAGAGAGGGTAAGCAACTGGCAAGTGACAGAGCCTAGGTATGAGCCCAGGCAAGGGTGTCTCCAAAAGCCCTTGTCGTCACCATTGTGGGCACTCGGATTCTCAGTGCAGGACTTGTGATGTGACTCTGAAGAGGACGACTTCAGCAGAGGCCTCAGTCTCCAGACAGCCTGTGAAGGCAGCAAACAGAGAGGGTCCCAGGTACCACTCAGCAGTCAGTGTACCTCAATATGTTCCAGTAACCCCAAGAGAGAAGAACCCTATCCTGGAGCATAGACAGGAGAGGAGCCCTTGGAGAGTCCCTCCCTTCTCTGGACTGCCAGAACCCAGGGCAGGGCCACTAAGACTCTGGGGCAACACTCAGGGGATTGGGGTTCCCTATAAAATCCTATACAGTGTCCTCAGGGGTGAAGCTTGGGGATCGTCTACCACCCATCTTCCTCCTACCCTAGCACCAGGCCCAAGGTAAAGCCCAGATGCCTCCTGGGGCAGTCCTTCCAGATGTCTGAGATGTGGCTAACAACTGCTGATACCTCCTAATACCTCAGGAGTAGCCCTGTGTCTTGGCCCAATCTTCAGCAATTCCCTCTGTTCCTCACCTCTCCAAACCCCACAACCACTTATGGCCAAGACATTTAAACAGGGCCCTGCAACACTTTGTTCAGGATGAGCAGAGGCCATGATCTGGAGGGTATGAAATGGAACGACCCAGCCTGAGCGCTATGTGGCATTTTGGATACTTTGGGATGGGCCAAACCATCCTGTGGCCTCATGGAGACTGACCAGCTCCTTGCATGAGGCTGCCCCACTTAGAAAAGAAATTAGCACCATTCACTGAGATATGTAGCCTCGTTGCTTTTGGTGACACTGGACCTGATTTCCTCTAGCCCTTCTTTGAAGTGAATTTCCTCTAGCCCTTCTTTGAAGTGAAGTGTCAGGCTTAATGTGTGCCTGACATTGTGCCAAAATGTAGCATGCATTATCTTACTATTCAGATTATCCACAGGTGATCAGCACTAGTTATTATTCCCATTTTCTGAACCTCAAAAAGGAACATATCTTACCTAAGTTCATATGGATAATACTTGTCAAAACTGGAATTTGATCCCAGGTCTGGCTGCTCCTAGAGCTTATGCTCTCAATCAGCACATAAGGGGAAGTGCTGAGGGGACCCTGAAGAGCCAGTATCCCTATAAGCAACATCAGCAGCCCATATACTGAAGTCACGCAAATAGACATGCCTCTTAAACAAAATGATATGCTCCTCTGCAAACCAGCTTTGACACAGATCTGCCATGCCACCACCCCTCCTAACCAGATCGCCACCTCTAAGCCCCAAGCCCTACCCAGGAAGAAATTCTGGGGGTGCCCCTAGGGTCATCAATGCCACAATGCCCCCTGCAAGATGGAGCTGCGAGCTCTCTGGATCTGTGAGGCCCAAATGCTCTCCACCTACCCATCAGCCTTCCCAGGCAGGGCTGTGCCAAGGAGTGAACAAAAGCTCCATTCACCATGACCCTCTCCCCACCCCCACCATGCCCTGCTTCCCTCCTCGCCCTGCTTCCCTCCTCAGCCACCTGCCCTGGGAGTCCCAGCCAGTTTCTCAGTCTGCTCTGAGGGCTTGACCCAGCCATCAGCCTCCTCATCCCCAGGCCATCCTGGAAGAGAGGGCCTCAGTGTCCAGGGCTGGGGAGACACTCAGCAACAACTGATGCCATGCAGCAGATGCCATGACCTGTCTAGGCCTCTCGGGCAGCTGACCCGGGCATCCCCGAGGGCTGGGCCCCCTCACTGTGGCGTCAGCCACGGCCTCCTGCAGGTTGGCACACTGCCCTCAGCAAAGAACAATAACATGTTATGGTCTGCAAGTCCTCAGGTACAACATGGCTCCATTGTTCTGAGTCTGGAAAATGATCTCACTCTCACCCTGAGAACCAAGGTTCGCCCCAGTCCTTCAGTGAAGTGGGGCCCTCCTTTGCCCAGGAATGCACAGTAGCTTCCTATTGGCCTTATCCTCAACAATGTGTTCTTCTGGGACCCCTTCCTCATCATCCCTCCTACTATCTATGATAGGCAGAATAATGGCCCCCAAAGATGTCCCCATCTTAATCCCCAGGAACTGTACATCTGTTATGTTACATGGCCAAGGGAGATTAAGGCTGAAGACAGTATGAAAGTTGCTAACCACCTGACCTTAAAATAGGAAGATTATTCTGACTTATCTGGGTGGGCCTAATGTAATCCCAAGGGTCCTTAAATGTGGAAGAGGGAAGCAGGAGATTGGAGTGACACCATCTGGGGTGAACTTGATTCCCTGTTGCTGGCTGTGATGAAGGGAGGAGGGCCATGAGCCAGGGAATGTAGGTGACTTCTGGAAGCTGGATATGCAGGGAAGCAGACTCTACCCCAGGGTCTCCAGGGGAAGTCAGCGCTGCCAGTACCTTGATTTTTGCCCAGAGAGACTCTGACCTCCAGATCCATCACATCTTAAATATGTGCCGTCTTACCAGAGTTTAGGGTAACTTTATTACAGCAAGAACAAGAAACCATGTCTAGACACATCATCTCTATCTAGATTCCGCTGCGGCCAAGGGAGCCTTCTCTTTCTCCGTAACACTCAGGAGACCCTCTTTCACCTTCCCGGTCTCCTCCCCTGGCCCTGCCTCCCAGCCTTGCCTGCCCTTCCTTCATTGTGAATTCTGCTCCTGGAAGCTCCCTCCAAAAGGTGGCATCCTCCTGAGGACCGCTTTTCACCTCACTTACTTGCCCACTCCACAGACCTCGCTGAGCACCACTGTGTAGCTGCAGGCATTGGACTAGGTCTATGGAACAAGTGAGCAGGCAGCCTTCACCATCCGCTGGGAAATCCGCCAGGATCCTCTGCGGGACGTGCGCTTTACTGCCCCAGCGCTCTCTATGTATTTGAGGGTTTTGTCCACTGGTCTCAGATCGAGAGCTCACTGGATTGGGGCCCTGAGTCCACCTTCCTCAGTACCGACTTTCCCTCCCCATCCCTCCACATTCCCTTGCCCCGAGGCTCAGCAGGAGCTGTGCCCTGTGCTGACTGCCAGGCTCAGGTGCTCACTCTCTGGCTGAGGGGAGGAAGAACTGGGGCTGGAATTACACCCACCCTTTGGCTACTCTTTGATAGCAGTGAGCCCTCAAATCCATGCCTGCTCCACCCTGTGGTCTGGTGAAGCACACCCCACCTTCCCAGCCTTCTCCTGGTTTCTGGAGGGGATTGGTCTGCCAGCAGCTCAGTGGCCTCATTTCCTAGGCAACTGGCTCCGCCCGTTGCTGCTTTTGTCCACTTTTGGTTCTTCCCCCATCGATGGCTGAAAGATACAGGTTCTCACTCTGGAAAGGCCAAAGAAGGCAAGATGGCAGCTTGCAGGGAAGAGTCTGGTTGGTGAGGCATGTGTCTGTCCTAGAATATAACACCATAACTGAGATTTCTCTGAGTTCGTTGCCCTGGCAGACAAATGTAGACATTTCCTGAGAGGCCCAGCTCCTGTGGGGAGGCAGTGGAAACCAGCCAGATGCACACCTTCCCCCCAGATAGTCCCAGAGGTCTCAGTCTGAAAGAAATGGACTCTATCTGTCTTCCCAAGGCCCCATAGCCTTGTTAGTTGGCAGAGAACTGTGGCGCCTTTTGTGTAGAATCTTGACAGAGTCTACTCATTGAAGAGAAGAGGGACATGCCAGATAGGCTTATAATGAGTTATGACCTCAGCAGGGAGCACAATCTAAAGACAAAGGATTTGCTCTGAAAATAGCTTTGGCCTGCTCAGGAATTCTGTCCTGCACTGCACCCTACACCCTCTCCACTCCCTCCAGGAAATGAGCATGGTGGGCCCCACTGCTGGGGGACAGCTCTAGATGAAAGTGGAAGGGACAGAGTAGACAAAACCTTGAGTTTCCTCCCTGAGGAAGCCAATCCAACCTGGAAGTTCTAACCCCCAATCCTGGGGTTCATATTAGCAAATTGAGCCCCACCTTGTGAGTCAGTGGGGCAGGTGCCTCCAAAGGCCTCCAGCACCATCGATTACCTACTGCGGTCAGGTTCCAGAGCCCAGGCTAGCCTTGGGCTGGGCAGCAGGTTGGCCCCAGGCTTCCTTCCTATCCTAGGGGAAGGCCCCAGATCTCCTTCCTTCCTTCCTTCCTTCCTTCCTTCCTTCCTTCCTTCCTTCCTTCCTTCCTTCCTTCCTTCCTTCCTTCCTGCAGGCTCAAGTCCAGCCTGCAGCTGTTTTCCATGGACATGAATCCTAAGATGACTGAGGCAGGCTCTGTTTCCAAAACCCTCCTGAGGGCTGAGGGCAGGAGCACGTCAATCAGGCTTGAGTCTATACTCCCTGGTCCCATTCATCTTGCTCTGAAGCAGAATTGGCCTTCAACCAGCCTGGGAAGCATCTCTCATCAGGCACGTGGCTGGGCCCTAAGTGACACCAGCCACCTGGTCGCAGACATGCTCCACCTGCCTCTGAAAGGCAGTGGCTGTGTCTCCCTTCCACCTCCCCTTCCTGTAGCGCCACAGTCGCACTGTGCTTGCTGGGAGGCACCAGCGAAATGGAGCTCACCACGCACGCACTAGACCCACGGTTCTCACGGCCAGCATGTTCTTCCTCGCTGTGAGTTGAAATCTGCCTCCCTCTAACATCCAATTCCATGTCGTCGTTCTGCTCTGTGGAGTATCAGAGAAGAGGATCAGACCCTGACGATTATTTACATGTTTGTGGGCATTTCTTGGTCTCCCTCCTCCAACTCCAAGGACACTGACTTCTAGGGAGAAGACGTGGTTAAATCCCAGGCTGTCTGCACCGGCAGCTTCCTGACCCAGATCCTCACAGCCCTCAGGAGTATCTGCAGCCCTTGCCGCTAATGCAAGCCCAGTCTGGGATTGTTGGCCTCTCCAGCGGTGCCTCTTCAGCCCTCTTTCACATTTATATGACTCAAATATTTCCCAAGCTACGGTCATTCAGGGGCCACCATCAGAAGTTTGCCTGTATCCACAAACCACTTGTCCTGTTATTTTCTTTAATATGTATCTTGTTTAATTGGCTTACATATTTCCCTAGTATATTTGTTTGATAAGGAAACTCTGTTAACTACTGACTTACGTACCTTCTAACATACATCAAAATCATACCATGACCATAACACAGGCTGTGCCATGCAACCTGAAGTGATTTTGTGTGCCCGCAGCAGCATACCCTTTCTGCCCAGGTAGCTTGGCTTTGCTGCATCTGCCCTCCCCTCTACCCCTCCTGAAGCCTTGGCCCCAGAGTCTTCTAACATAGCTCTGGGCTCCTCCTTTGAGTCAGTAGTTTTAGACATAGATCTTACCTGTTTCCTGGGTCCCTGTTCATTCTCCAGCCTGGAAGGCCAAGCCTTTCCCTTGCTCTCTTATCTCAGGCCTCTTCTCCCTCCGCACAAGGAACCGCCTCTGCAGCACTTAGGAGAGGGCTGGGTTGTGGAGCCAGGGTCCACGCTTGGGCCGCCTTAAACCTCTGAGTGTCCAGCTATGTGCCTGGATGAACATACACCTCTGGCACAGAGTCAGGGTGGCGTGGGGGAGTCTCTGTAATGACACCATCGAGGGGCTGGAAGCCACAAATGAACACTTGGAAAGTCGTACTGCAGCCCTCAGAGGGTGAGAGGGTGAATGTGGCAAACTGCAACTTCTGACCAGGCCGTCAAAACAACAGGGGCTGTGGGCGGTTCAGCCTGGGTGTGTTGGGAAGGGGGAGAGGGCTGTGGTGCCCCACCCTACCCCACCCCACCTGTGATAGGTGCTGCCTACTGAGAGATGCTGGGAACTACTCTCGTCACCGTCTGGCAAGACCTGGGACAAATACCTGAAAAGCTTCTCGCCCTTCTCACTTCTAGCGCACTTGGTTCCTCCCTGGGTCACGGGTCCCCTTGCTTGGTTTTGACCATCTCTGCAGTTCCTGCCCAGTCCCAACGGCTGACTCCAGCTTCACCCTTTTCCCTCTCAGACCCTTATTGTTGGCCCCACACAGACTCCCCCTCTTCTCTGGAAGCCCTAAGGGCCCTTGCTACTCCAGGACTTGGTTCTGCGTCTTCAGGTGCTGGATCTGGGACATGAGAGGGAGGCAGTAAAATTTCTCTCTCCCTAGGTAGGAGAGAATATGGCTGGCCACTTCACCATGGTGGCCCTAAGCATGTTTCATAGTCCCTCTGGCCCTACATTTCCTTATTAATATGAATTGGTGTGTGTGGGGGTGCTAATAGGATTGTTGAGTATTTAATAAGGAAATATCCTTAACGTAGCTCATAGCCTGACACACAGGAAGCCATCAATGAACCATAGCAATGATCCCTATTCCCACCTTCAAGGTTTATCTCCGTGTTTGTTTCCCGTTCCCATCTCCTTGACGGGCTCTGCACCCCTCCTTTCCTATCCCATCCTCCTGTCCTTTGACACTGGAAGCTTGGCCTGGGTGCCTGGTTCTACCCCAATTGGTGTCCCAAGTGTGGGCGCTGTCTCCAAAGTCCCCTTAGACTTGGTCAAGAGGGGCCCCTGCCTTGGGCCTTCCAGCTTCCCTCGTTCCACAGAGCAAGGAATCTGCAGGGCCACAGGGGCATGCTTGGGGTTAATTCTTGAGTCCCCAGTGAACCCCTAAAAATTACCCACAGTTTCTAGGGTATATATTATTGTATCTAATAATGGTAATAATTTATTGTTATAGCTAACATTTATTGAGGTCTTACTATGGACCTGGGATTTTATGTCTCAAACAAAATGATGCAAAGTATTTATTATTATTATTATTATTATTATTATTATTATTATTATTATTACTGTTATTGTTATTATTATCCTTGCTTCTACAGAAGCAAAAAGAGACACAAAAAGATTAAAGAACTTGCTTAATGTGGCAGCCCTGCTGGAGGCTGGGCCCAGAGCCAGGTCCCTGACCCATGCGAGGCATCACTCCTGCAGGATTGTCCTCACCGTCATCATCGCCATTCTTGTTCCTGACAGTCAGGAGTTTCTGGTATTTTTCCACATGCTTCCCCTTCTCCATCCCTTTTGGTGATTTTCTGAACATTGTGCAATTGACAGTGTGGTCATATTCCCATCATGTAGATGAGGACCCTGAGGTACAAAGAAGTGGCATGGAAAATGCTGAGACAGGGTGTAGGTTTGATGCATTTCTCAGTAGTCTGAAGCAATTGAGAAAAGTAAGTGCAATGCAGTAAATCTTTCATGGGGCTAGCTTGACTTCATCTAAAGGGCTGAGCTTAGTCTGAGAGAATATCCTTCCTACTGTGAAACTGTCCTTTTCTTTTATGCAATTATGACAGTAGTGGGTGGTGATTGTTGCACTCTTAATATCCGATTTTGGCAAAATAAAAGGCTGGCTCTCTGGAGCTCCAAATCAGCCCCAGCAGCTGATGTGAAATGCTGCTTGATGATCGTGGACTCCCAACGTCCAACTCTAGTGGTCTGGAGGCTCTGGGGCTGGCTCAGGGCTCCTTCACTGCATATCTCTTCCAGCCAAAGCATTTACCCAGGGACACCTACGCTGCTCATAAACATGAAGGATGCTCAAAGGTGGTGGCCCTGCCGCCTCCCGCTGAGTTGGGAAAATGCCTTCCATTACCCCGACCGTGGATTAAGGGGTCTCAGAACCAGAGAGCCCTGAGGCTGAGCTGGACTTGCCTGCGAGGATGTATAGAAGGAACGCCCCAGCCTTTCTGGCTTCAGAGGGTGCAGTGTCCCCACCAACTCTTTTCCAAACCTGCCTCAGCCTGCATGGGGCCCCTTTCCCTGGTACTCACTTTGTTTGCTTGAAGGAGAAAATCGAGAAAGAATCTTCCCTCTACCCTCCCTTGTCCCAGCCATCCCTAAAGCAGTCCAGTGTTACGATTCATCCACCTTTTATTTGCTTCAAGGATTTTCCATGACAACTCAGAGGCCCCTCTCTTCCCATTTGGCTGGATTCCAACACCATCAAAGATCTATTCAAACCAAAAAAAAAAAAAAAAATCAGGATTGAGTGAAGGCAGCTGGTTCCCATTTGGTTCAGCTGTGATCCTGAAGTTTCTGTGTTATGGTGTAGCCTTCATTTCTGGATCATCAGTGGATTTCTCTACCACTTTCACTAGCACCAGCCGTGGGCTGCAATTGTACTCTAGTCAAAGACGGAGGGAACAAGAAATAGTTATGGCAGAAACCTGGGCTTGAAAATGCATCTCTCCTTGAGCTGGCACTGTGAGAAGGCCATGGCTGAATGAGGGGGCATTAGAGAGTGAGCTTTGGGTCAGGCTGCGGGCCTGGGAAGGCCAAGGGTAGGGCCAGATGGGAAGACAGTCCTCATTGCTGGCCGTGGAGGGAGTGAGCTGTTGGGAGCAAGGGACTGTGTGGCTGGAGGGTGGAGGTCAGATGTCAGGTAGAACTTTTCTAAAAAGGATGGGAGACACGAGGATGACCAGGATGGCTGTCTCCAGCCTGCTGGACCACCCACCAATGTCTGAAGAAAGGCCAGTGCCCGGAAGAGGACACTTACACGGTTGGCACTGTCTCCTATCTGCCTCTCCAGATCCTTCTTGCTGGTCTCAAGTTTCATTCTGATGCTTCTGCTCCCAGTTTACTCAACTTAGGATAAGCTGCCCATCCCAGTCTGCTCCAACCTCTCTCCCTCCAAAGTCACACCCACCCTCCGCATCCCAGCTCCACCTCAGTCCACCACCTCTTGTCTCTCCCACCTCCTCCCTGTCCCCATTGCTTCCTGTGGGGCCCACACCTCCTCCACTGCTCTGGCCACCTCTGAACCAGGGCTTCAAGGAAAGCAAAAGTGGAACTGGTCCTAGGCACTGTCCAGACGCCCCCAACACTGAGAGGATCCACCTCCACGGCCTGGAAGTGACAATGGGCCACAGCCTCTGCAGGCAGCCTGCAGTAGGAAAGCCCAAAGAAAAGGGACCCAGCCAGTGCCTGGGACCCAGAGACATCAGGCTTTGGCTGATGGAATATGACAGAGGTGCCAACAGAAAATGGGCAGGGAGCCTGCAGGGCATCATGGGAGGGTGAAAAGGTGTAGCCGCTGGAGAGGCAGGGGCACAGAGTTCCCGTCCGGGGAGGCAGGGCAGTGGTGTGGAAAGAGTGTGGGTTATGGAGAGACAGACCTCACTGGATTCTGGCACTGGAGCCCTGCAGTTAGTATGTCTCTGCCTTGGGAATAAGAACACCCATCTCAAAGGGATGACGCAGGAGCTGTGCCCAGCCTCCAGAGCCTGGCCCATGGAAGGTGCTCCATAAACATCAGCTTCCATTTCCCCTCCCCGGTACTCTGGGTTTGAAGTGCAGGATAGGCCATGGGGGCGAGGCTCTGCAGATGGAGAGAAGTAGTTGAGCAGTGGCCAAGGCTGGGAGGCCTCCACCACCTCGGCAGGACCCCCAGGTGCCATGGGGAACCTGCTGCTCTCCTCAGTCCCTGAGGTGTCCTGAGGGTGCCAACCTCCGTGTCTACAGCCAGCTTGACCCTCAGCAGCCCCTGATAGTTCCGCCTCTGTGCTGCTGTGTCTGGCTTGGCCTGCTGCAGGCACCCTCCAGCTGGGTGTCCCAAGGACCAGCTCCTGTCAGTGTCCGCAGGGGAAGCCTGGAGTCAGAACTGCAGGGAAACCCTGGAGTCAGAGGAGAGACAGGCCATCAGCTCCTGCTGAGTTCAAACGGGTGCCAGGCACGTGCTGGGAATATGAAGGTGAAGGCAATCCAGTCTCTGGTCACTGACACTGGGAGAGATGCCAGAAAGGACCAGTAAGTCCTTTCTGTTGGAGTAACTGGAAGAGAGAAGGGCTCTTTCCCAAGCAGCACTGTCTGCACTTGAGGAAACAGACTCTACAGCAAACAAACTATGACTCCTCTCCTCCTCTCCCATAGTCCTGCAACCACAGCCCCCTCTGCCTTTAGATACCTTCCTCACCCCGCCCCAGCCCTGCAGCCCTGCCCCAGGCTCCCTCTTGCACCAAGTGCTCCTGCTCAATGAAGCTGTCCAGTTGCTTGTAGTGCTGTCTTGGGCCAGTCTCTGTCCCCAGCCCAAGAGATGCTCCACCTTGGGATTGACTCACTGACATTTTGTTCCTGCTGGTAAACTAAAAGGAGCATTTCCTGCTATATAGTATGGAGGCCACCCTCCATCAGGACACCCGGGTCTTGTGAAGAGTCCCTGCAGCACTAGTCCTCTTCCACATTTACCCTGTGATGGCCTCTTCCTGGAACCTTCCAGGTGGGAGAAGCAGGCAGGTGGCAGCACTGCCAAGGACGAACTCCTCTCCAGATTTGTGAGCCGGAGACCTGCACCCACTCTCCTCCCTGTGGCACCCTAAAAGGCAGACAATACACAGGGTATCCTTGAGGTCTAGCCCAGTGTGGCTATACATAGGCTGGGGCTCTGATCCTCAATTTTTTCATCTATATAATGGCCGTAACAACAGTCCTTCACTCCCAGAGCTGTTCTTAGGCAGTGGGTATGAAAATGCTTTGTAAACTGTAAAGCAACAGATAGGCACCCATCAGAAGAAAAATATGTACTATTACTTCCTCCACTGGTTACTGTGGCGGACATTACTAACCAATCAAACCACTTTCCATCTGTATCTGGATGCTACCACAGCATCCCCCAAATCACAGTTTAGGCTGATGGCTCCCAGCTCTGGCTGCTCATTAGAACCCCTTTGCTGACTTTTAAAATATACCAGTCAGTGCTTAGGCCCTACTTCCAGTAGCCTTACTTAATTGGTTTGGAGTAGAGGCTTAGACATCAGTATTTTTCTAAGTTCCCGGGTTATTTTTCAGTCTGTGTAAACGACTAGTACTCTTGGCAGCCATAATCAAATTACCACACAGATTCACATGGTGGCCACCTTGCCTGCTAGTCATTGTCATTATTCCCTTTCCTCAGATCCCTCACTTGCTCCCAAAATTGTCCATCAAGCCCTGAGCTCTCATGCTGGAACCTGTCAAGCTCATAGCTCAGGCCCCTACCATGGGCCCCAGTGCTGGGTTTCTGAGTCTCCTGCAGGAGGCTCCAGTCTCCAGCACTTTGTTTTGTGGCTCTAGAAACAGACTCAGAACCCAGGATAACCCTGCCCACTCAGGAGACCTCTGTGAGCCCTGGAGCATAAAGGGAGTTCTTCCCTCCCTCCTCAAATCTGTGTGATAAAACAGCATCATCTAGAGAAGCCTCCACCTCCACATTTGGAATCTAGCCACTTCTTTTAGCCTCTCAACTGGAAAATTAGTTCTGCTATCCAACCTCGGTCCCTACTGTTGCAAAGGCAGGAGGCTAGCAAAGGCAGCGGGTGTGCATGGTGACTTCACCGAGGAAATGGCAATGTCTGTGCCCAGTACTGAACACACACACACATGCATGCACACACACACACGCCTCACCTTATCAACCAAGCTTGCAGACATGTTGTTGAGACTTATTCCACTTACCCACCTGCTAGATGGCGGTGCTGACAGGTTGATGACAGCCAGGAGTCTCCGGCTCCGACCACCTCCTGGGCAGGGGCTTTTGGGCCTTGCCCTAAGTCCCAGTTACTACTCTAAATGTCCTAGATATCAACTCAGACCATCTGTCCCTTCCTCTGGACCCTCTGTCTTCCTTTCCCATTATACTTGCTCTTCTTGCCCCAAATCCTCATCCTCTGATCCCTCTCTAGCCCAGCCCCAACCCCAGGCCTCCCTGTTCCTCCACGAAACTGAAACCCTCTTCCTTCCCCCAAATGACATCATTAGTGTGGCTACCGTGAGACTAGATGGCTGCCTACTCACTACAAAGACATTGGTTTCCCACCCACCTGCAAATGCTCTGCACCTCCTACTCCTCCCCTGCCCACCCCAGACACAGAGCTGGCCTGGGGAGTCTGTGTGTTCACTCTCCTTACACCCCTTGCCAAGGCAGGACTGGCCATCACCATAGTGGTTCCGGAAGGTAGGATAAGAGTATGTCTGGGGCAGTGCCAATGCCACAGTCACTGAAATTCATAGCCCACCCCCACCCCATGGCGGGACCCCAGCTCGCTCCTCCGTACTCCAGCCCCAGCTTCTAAGACTTGTTACTTATCTTTCCATCAGAGAGGCCCAGAGTGTGGGACTTCTACCTGCTGACCCCCTCAGGAGGCCAGGCTTCTGAGCAGAGAGGAAAGGGCTGGACAAATGCAAATACCTGTGCACTAAGCCCACCTTCCGATGAGGAAAGGTGCAGTCTCAGAAAGAGGCAAGGTCATGTCAGGAACACGACCATTTCTGTCACTGGACACAGTTTGTGCATGTCCATCTGCTGAACCCTCCAGCCAATACATGCACATGCTTTCTGGGCTTCTCCTTTCCCCCCTCCCTGCCCCTCCTCCCAGACCCTGCTCCACACCCCATTTGCCTCCTGAAAATTAACACAGACGTACAGGCTGCATGGGCAATACAGAGTGATGTACTTGTGTGTGTGTGTCTGTGCTTCGTACATTCATGAATGTACATGGTGTGCCCTCATGTGAGTGAATTGAGGTGCATGGGTGTACTTTGAATATTCAGAGACCAAGCCATCAGATTGTGCTGTTTATTGAGGATGCAACAGAGGAAGGCTGTTAAGAATAAAGGAAAAGTGAACAGTCCTGCTCTTCTCTGCTTCTGGGTGCAGGTGAGTGGAGAAAAAGGCCTTGAATTGCACTTGGTCCCACTCAGATCTGAGACTGAGCTAGATGTAGGGGTGGGGACTGGGCCACTTTTGATTGTTTGTCCTTCAGTCCTCCTTTTCTTGAACATAGAGCCAGCTCCTAGCATAGGCAGGAGCTATGCTAGACCTCAGTGTGTGCAGGGCCTTGGGCAGAGACCCAGGGAGCACAGCAGAGTAGTTAGCGACTGAGCCAGAGGTGGGGCAGAGGAGGAAAGCTGGGAGCCAGGACCTGGGCTGGTGGTGTAGCCGGGGGACCGCAGCCAAGGAGTGAATACGGTGTGTGCACGGAGGAATTTCACCAAGTTTGGTCATCCAGGCCTTCCCAGGCTCAGGAAGACACAGACTTGGAGAAGTAGGTGGCCAAGGCCAGTGCCAGGTGTATGGGAGCAGGACCAGCAGTGTGGAGATGGAGCTGAGAGTGGGCTGTGGGAAGTACAGTGTGGGATCCAGAGCCAGGTCATGGAATGAGGCAGGGCCCGGGGCAGTCTTCTCTACCGACTGGCTTTCTTGGAAGGGGCACTCAGGCTGGAACCCTTCCCCAGGGTGTCTTTGTAATCGCTGGCACTGCCCCGGCTCCTGCCCTCCCCACCTCTCACGCTGCACACTCCAGAGATGCAGCTGCTGCTGTTGGCCACGTAGCCGCCGCTGACCGTGCTGGGCCGGAAGCCATAGCCACTGCCGCCACTGGTGCTGCTGATGATGGCTGCAGGAGGAGTCGAAGCCAACACCCACTCAGGCAGAGAGCTGGGGAGGCCTCCTTTACCCAGGGCAGACAGGGCTCTTCTTGGAGGAATTGAGGGGGGAGGCGCACACTGCTCCCTCCCCCTGGGGAGAATGTACCAAAGACAGCTTCCCTTGTGCTCTGACCTTGGCTTGCTTGGCTTATACCCAGTCTGGCTGAGTATTGCCCCATTAATGCTCAGTGGCCCAACTCCTTGGTCCAGGTACCAACACCCCTATCTGTCCTCCTGGACACCCATCCACTGCCCTTTCTATTAGCCTTTTTGCTAAACTTTCCAGCCTCCAAACTTTCCCTCCTGCTAGCTGTCCCACAGCAGGCATCTTTCCCAAGCTCTGGTTTAACTCTTTTAGCCCCGCTAAGCAATGCAGTGATCTGACATGGTCAGCTTGACCTCTGAGATCCCTCATTCTCTCATTCCCTCAGCCCTCCCTACTTCCCAAGCCCAGGTCTGATTGCAGTTTGCAAACCTGACCCCCTAAGCCTCACACAGACCCATGCATCATTTTTCTGCCACATGACCCTTGTTTTCCCATGACAATAGCTTTCTCTTGCTGCCATCCCCCAGGAACAGAAAGTCGGAAGGATAAGAATGAAGGAGGCCTGGACTGGGAGTCAGGAAAGCCGATTCTGGCCATGGCTCTGCCATCTGGCTTTGTGATCTCAGGCAAAACTTTTCCCTCTCTGGTTCTTAGATCCCTCATCTACACACACAGGGTGTCACTAAGGTCCTTTCCAGTCTGCAGATTTTACAGTTTTAGGTCAAAGCATACAAATACTTACAGATGCTGACAGGGGAGGGAAATTCTCCTGACATCCTGTTAAGGAGAGAAATCAAATAAGAGAGAGAAGTCATTCAGCTCACAGTCTCTTCAAAGCTACTGCCATCCCCAGCCTAATGTGGGTTTTTGAACCCAACAGGCACCTGTTGAAATTCCAAAGTTTCTTTGATATAAATAGAGCCTGAGAAGTTTTGGAGACTACCCCCGAATCTTTGGGGTAACCAGACAACAACCCTGGTTAGATAACAGTTTACAAGAGGTGCACACATGGGGGCAGTGTATCTACCTCCCACGTGTCAGGTCCACACACCAGCCTGCCCATCCCTGTAGAGCCCTGGGGAAGCTGGGGTGGCGGCCCCAGCACACCCTCAACAAGCCCATGTTGCACATGGACAGATGAAGAAGAGAGAACAAGAATGCTTAATAGAGTAATGGGGTTTTGCAGGGAGCAGGGTGGTGGATATTTCTAGTATGCCCAGGAAGAATGAGCAAATCTGCGAAGCTTACCACATAGCACAGTGCCTAAGCAAGCTCTCACAGTCTATTATGAATGGATACTCATGTCCACTCATGGTAGTATTATTAATTACTATCGTTATTTCTATCCTCATCACCCCACCACTTCCTAAGATGGTGTCTTCTGGATTGAGATGTGTTAGGGTTTCTCCTTTGGGTCTTCCCAAACCCCTGGGGTCCTCCTGCCTGGGCACGCCCCACCCACCTGCACTCCTCACTCTCCAGCAGCTTGCGGTAGGTGGCGATCTCCATGTCCAGGGCCAGCTTCAGGCTCATGAGCTCCTGGTACTCGCGCAGCATCCGCGCCAGCTCCTCCTTGGCCTGGTGCAGGGCGCCCTCCAGCTCGTCCAGCTTGGCCCGGGCATCCTTCAGGGCATTGTCTCCCCGCTGCTCAGCATCAGCAATGGCTGTCTCCAGGTTGGAAGCCTAAGGAAGGAATTGGTGAGGTCGAAAAACTGGGAGGAGCCACTGCAGCTATCTACATCCAAATCCCTCTGGGTCCTTAGAGAGAGGCCCATCTCCACCCTACACACCACCACACTTCTTTTGCAGCCAGAGCCCGTTCTGGGGCTGGCGCATCCCTCCTTAGCTCTAGCCCCATTCCCTGTGTTGGATGTGTGGGTGATGGAAATCATGCAGCCCTGCCCTCCTGAGCACCACTTTAGTTCAGCATAAAGACATTTATTCAGCCATATTGTACCAAGGGCACGAAATGAATGACAGTAATGCTCTTGAGTTGTTTAGGTCTGGGAGGAGAGATGGTTGAATACACTGTGGCAGACGCAAGGGCAGCAGCTGCCCAGGAGCATGGCACCACAGATGAGGGGGACAAGGAAGGGCACACCTCAGGAGCAACTATTATTTGCCAAGCACTTAGTGTATGCCAGCACCATGCTTAATACTGTATATACCATTGACATAAGTTAGCTCATTTAGTCCTTGCAACACCTTGTGACGTGAGCAGAAGTAACCTGTCCAAGGTCATGAAGCAACTAAGTGTTAAAGCCCACAAGAGAATAGAAGGAGCACTGGACTAGGAGTCAGGAGACCTTGATTCAGATCACAGCTCTGCCACTTACCGGCTGTGTAACCCCCTTATCCTCTCTAAGCCTCAGTTACCTCATCTGTAACAACAGCAAGGGCAACTGTTGCCTCTCAGGGCCTTGGTGAGGATGAAGTGTGATCCAAGAATAGGTGCCGCTGCCGTTGTTATCATATATGTACATCTTGTGCCTCACCTACAAGCCAAGGCTGTATCCTATATTCCTGGGAGCAGTCCCTAGCCAGTCCTTAACAAGGCACCTTAATGGGTGCTCCCTGAGCCCATTTCTCCATCTCAGTCATTAACTCCACAGATGTTTATCAAGCTGCGACTATGTGCCAGGCACTGTGCTAGATGCTGGGGAAACAGGGCACAAAGCGGCCAGCTCCCTGCCCCCTTTCAGTCTAGTGGCAGTGTCAGTAATAACAGGAAGTGTGACAAGTACAGGGAAGCACAGGTGCAAAGAAGGCACATCACTGCGGGGAGGTCCTAGCCCAGTGCCGAGAAGGCTTCCTAAGGAGGGGCTTCGAGGCCGAGGTCCTTGGAGTGAGCCAGAGATCAGTAGCCCCCAGGGACGTCCTGCTCCAGGTGTTTGAGGCAGCGACCTCACTGGCCTCCTCTCTTCTCCCAGGCAGCGATCTGGGAAGCCGATGTTCTCAGCAGCTCATCTCCCCTCCACTCAGGCTTCCCTGCCCTTGACCACAGGCCAAGGCCAAGGTGCTCTCACCTGCTTCTTCACGTTCTCGATCTCTGAGCGGATTCTCTGGATGAGCCGAGTGAGCTCCGAGATTTCATTCTTGGTGTTTTTGAGGTCGTCCCCATGCCGGCCAGCTGCCAGCTGCAGCTCCTGGAACTGGGGACCCCAAAGCGTAGAGTCATGAACATGTCGTGGGAATGCATGTATCTCGGGGTCAGAACACAACAGACACTTACCGGGACACTGCCTCTACTCTGGGCACGATCTGTCCCCGTCTGCTGCCTGCTGGCATCACCCTCCCTGGCCCCGCCTCAGCCCAGCTCACCTTGGTCTGGTACAGGGCCTCGGCCTCGGCCTTGCTCTTCAAGGCGATCTCCTCATACTGGGCGCGCACCTCGTCGATGATGCTGTCCAGGTCCAGGTTCCGGTTGTTGTCCATGGACAGGATGACGGACATGTCACTGATGTGGGACTGGATCTGAGTGATTTCCTGCAAGGGACATAGGGATGGTCTCTTAGCTCAACCACTGTCAGAGGCCAACCACCTCCCCCACACAAGACGAGCAAATTCTGATGATGCCATCTTGGAGGCTGGAACCCAGGGCTGTTGCCTTCCAGGGTTGTTTGCTTTGCGGCAAAGTAAGTTCCCTGCTGGGCCCAGACAGATTCCCACTGCCATGGAGCAAGGGCCTGGCCCATTCCCTTCCCGCTCAGAGGGTGGAGACTGAGGAGACTTGCAAGGCTGATGCAGGAGATGGATGGCTAACTGAGGGGTCTCACTGAGGGCTGGGGCCTCCATGTCTCCCGCAGCCCCTAGAATAGAGTTTAACCCACCAGCCTTCCCCAGATGAACCGAGTGGACAGACAGACTTACGGCTTCAAAGAGACACCTGAAGAACTTGATCTCCTGGTCCATGGATTCCACCTTGGCCTGCAGCTCCACCTTATTGGCATAAGCCGCATCCACATCCTGAAAGATTCCCCCACCATCCCCTGTCACTGCCGGTACAGCCAAGAAGGCAGCAGCCACCCCTGCCTGGCTCCCTGCGTGAGGAAGGAGTCACTCTCTTCTCTTCACCTTGCCTTGGGAAAGGAGATAAAGGAGCAAAGGCCCAGCCCCACCCCACCCTACTCTGGGAATCTGAAGTGCCTGTGGTGTCTGAGCCGGGTCCCAGAGCTGCAGGGGAGCCCTCTGTATTCTTCTCCGTGTTCGAACCACAGCCCCGTTGGACATGCAGTCAGGCGTCCTCTCACCGGCACTCTCCCCGTCTTTTCATTCTTTTTTCTGGATAGTCTTTCATCAAGCTTTTCTCTGCCTTCACCTCACTCTTTCTGAATCAGTTTACCTCAAGGGGGGCTAACAGAGCACCTTAGCTGGCTCCATTCCTCCAGGTCCCAGGCCAGCCCCCAGGATTCAGGGCCTGCCTTCCTCTCACCTTCTTGAGCAGCACAAACTCGTTCTCTGCTGCTGTCCGCTTGTTGATTTCCTCCTCATACCTGTGGGAATGTGAGGGCCCATTGGTTAATATCTCTCACTGAAAGCCCTTGCTTGCACAGGGCAGAGTTTGAGCAAGGAGCAGCATATCCATCAGAAGATACAGGTGCTGGGGACCGCAGAGTACTGGGCAGGGGTGAATTGGGGAAGGCTTCCTGGAGGAGGGAACATGCTAACCAGTTTGGAAGAATGAGACTGTTGAAGATTCAACTTGGCAAATGAGGAAGGAGCACATGGAGCGAATGCCCTGTGGAACTTTCAGAGGAAGCAAGATGTGAACTGCCCTCTCCAAATTTGAGTACAATTTTGCAAAGGACAAAGTGCTTCAACCTGCATTTTCTCAGTTACCCCTGAGAGCAGTCTTGGAACCAGATGCACTTAACCCTCTTCTTACATGGGAGGAGAACATGAATGGTTTCCCCAAACAGTCCCTAAACCCAGAGCCAGAGATAACCCTCTGCCCACTGCCCAGCTCACTGGGCATTTGCCCTAAGAGTCAGGCCAGAGGCTGGAGGAGCAGAGAGCAAGTGCCAGAGTTTTGTTGGGGTGATTCTGCTTGGTATGACCAAGAACAATGCCCCCCACCGACCTCCAAAATGTTTAAGCTGGGGTGACTGCCAGGGGTCCCTCAGAGGGACAGCAGCAGTTGTCCAGTTACAGGGGGTCTCCCCCTGCTCACCTCTTCTTGTAGTCCTCCACTACGTCCCGCACATTCCTCAGCTCTGAGTCCAGCCTCACCCTGTCCCCGGACAGTGTCTCCAGTTGCTTCCGCAGGTTGCTGATGTAGCCCTCGAGAATGGGCTCTAGGTTGTTCTTGCAGTTGTTCAGGTCCAGCTGCTGCAGCAACTCCCACTTAGTCTCCAGCACCTGGTTCTGCTGCTCCAGGAACCGGACCTGGAACCCAAATCCCGGAAACTGCTGAACCCCTGTGGTAATAGTCACACGTGTCTCTCACAGGGCATTGTGCAAAGCCTCTATCTGCATTTTCTCCTCACTAGAGCTGAAGGAGGTGGACAAATCATTACTCTCTGTCTCGGAGAAAAAACTGAGATGCAAAGCAACTTAGCTTCTTTCCAAGGCCCAACAGTTTAAGAAGCAGTGGAGCCCGGAACTGAACTTAGACACGTGTCCCTGTAACCCGTGCATCCAATCACCCAGCGCCCACCATGGCTGCACTAACTCAGGGCATGGCTGTGACTGAAAATACCAGCAGAGAAGCCAGGATGGGTCCATCATTCTGGACAGGTTGACCATCCTGAAGAACAAAGTCTGCTCTTCATTTCAGGGCATATCAGGCTCACTAAGGCTTGGGCCAAGGGCTTCTAGGGATTTTAAATGCCTGGAGCAGGCACCAGCTTCATCTTTGCTTATAGCCTCTCCTCTCCCTCATTGGTCCTGCTCCCCAGAATGATCTCTACAACAAGCATGGCACATGGAACACGATGGACAGATGGAGCTCCTGATCCCATTGCAGCCCCTCACTGAGCTAGGAAACCGACCAGAAGGAGTGGTCCATACACACCTCTTGTTTGGTTTTTGGGGATGGGGAGCACAGTTTTTTAAAATGTGACTTCCCTTAAGCTACCTGAGCATAGCTACTGCTCGAATAAGGTTGTCTTCCTCCAAATCAGAAACACAAGACATGGGAAAACTATCTAAGAATCAGTGTTGAGATGGAATTATTCCCTGAAAATTAGTCTCTAGCCCATCATCCAGCATTTGGGCTGGTTTAATCAGTCCTGAATTTTCATGTGATCTACAAAGCTGAGCATTAACCACAGAGTAAACCCTGCATCTGAGACACCACAATACACACCTGCACTACTGAACACATCTGGATGCCAAAAGGATTTACCCGTCTTCTCTGGCTGCCTGAGGTTAAGGGACTGAGCTCTGGAGACTGAAATTATTTGGGAACTGTCCAAGCCTTTCAGCCTCCTTCCCCTCCCTCTGGGCAGACCATCTTTATAAACAAGATGTGACTGTCCTCATGTTCATCTTTCTTCCCATGTCTCCAGACTTTATCCCTCAAGGTTTTGACCACCTGAGCCAAGAATCAGTCCACTCCCATCCCCCAGACCCCAACTCAGAACACTTTGATCTTCCAGATATGAAAAGGCTTAGAAGAATAAGAAGCCACAGAGCCAGTCCTAGCCCCTGAGGCTGAGCCGAGGGCAGCAGGGACTCCTCCAGGCAGGAAGTCTGAGCTGCAGGAGCTAGCTAAGCTCTAATGGCCACATGACCGTCTCACCCGTAGGCTTTGTCCTGGGTTGACCAGTCCTTAGTGCCTGACTGTCACAGAGCCAACACACCCCTCCAGTCTCCTCCTCTGGGTCTGGAGGCAAAAGGTTGAGGGTCCAGCCTCACCCTTCCCTTTCCCCAAATGACCTTGGGAATGCCATTTACCTACATGCCTTCAGTGACTCATACAATAAGGATAATTATTTATTCTCTGCCAGAAGTCGGGGGCCTATCTGGACTGTGTTATCTCTTCAGGTCTCTAGACACCTTTGATTCCTCCCCGAAGCATCCCTCCCCCACCTTCTGGAGATAAGAAATGAGAGTCACAATCACAATCATTTTTGTAGTACTTAGTGTGTGTCAGGCTTATGACAAGATCTTCACCTGCATTTTCTTTTACAAGCCCGACAACAACCCCAAGACAGGGGTTATTATCCCCATTTTAGAGATGAGGAGATGGAGACACAGACAGGCAAATAACCTTCCCAGAGCCACGCAACTGGCCAGCGGTGATGCAAGAGCACTGTGGAGTCCCCTTCCCCAGTGCCCTCTTCTGCCTCTCAAGAAAGTCTTCAACTGACTGGAGCAAATGCCCACAGCAGACATCCATGAATCAGAGGGCTTGAAGTGGCCCCTTCCTGCTGCTCCTGATCCGCTGGGCAAGTGACTAGTGGGCAGGACATCATGCCAGGGGAGGACAGGCTTCCCTGCTTACTCTGGGTGAGACTGTCTCTCACAGGCCTTTTCTGCACACGGCCTGCAGGCCCAGCAATGGCACCAAGCTAGCCCTCAAGAGGAAGGACTACATCTCCTGCTGGGAGCCCTGAGAAGCCTCTGCCAGGAGAAATTGACCTGCCTCTGTTTTCTCTCTGGAAAGACAACACAGAGAACCTTATACTGGTCACCCTGTTGATGGGTTGTGCCTACCTTGTCCACAGTAAAGGCCTCCTCACATTTAACCTCAATCTCTCCTTCTGTAACAAAACCTTATGTTCCAAGAAGAGAAGAGGAAGGCTGTTCACAGGTTCCCCAGGTCCTGGAAGACCCACCTTGTCGATGAAGGAGGCGAACTTGTTGTTCAGAGCCTTGATCTGCTCTCGCTCCTGGGCACGCACTTTCTGGATCTCGGGGTCCAGCTCCACGTTGAGGGGGGCCAGGAGGCTCTCATTGACGGTAACCTGGTGGATGCCTCCAGGTGGGCATACAGTTGGGCACACAGGCCCCAGGGCCACACTGCCAAACATGCTGCCAGCAAAGCCGCTGGCCCGGCCCCGGCCAAATCCATAGCCTCCACTCTTCCCGCTGCCACTGGCCACATTGAGGGAGATGCTCCGGGCTCCCCCCAGGTTGTAGAGGCTCCGACTGCCAAAGCCCCCACTGAGCCCTTTGCTCCCTGCCCGGAAGGAGGATGAGCTGCCCCCCGAGAGCACAGCCGAGCAACCACTGAAGCCCCCCTTGGTGGCAGCTCCTGACTTGCAGGTGAATTGGCGGCTCATGTTGCTGTTGGAGACAAAGCTTAGATGCAGGATGGAGGAAGGCAAAATCCCAAAAGGTTCGCTAGTTGTAGTGAGGACTGGCAGGTGCCTTTATATGTGCTTGGCACTGGGGCTTGTGGATGGGCAGTCAAGAGCTTAATTCATGGGTTTGGCTTGCCTGGGAGCAAGAAGTCATTTTCTCTATGCTGAGTTAGAGATCAAGCCCTCCCCACCTCTGAAACAACATTTAACCTTCAAATTGCTGGGCTTGCAAGCTTTGCTCATGTAATTTGGGTCTTATCTAATTAACCTGCTGTTATAGAGTAATTTGCCCCAGGCCCCAGCCTCTCCAGGGGGATGTCACTGGCACTGCGCCATCACTATCCTGATTAATCTTCTCTGGGTTGTTGGCTTCCTCCTGCGGATACAGCAGATGAAGACAGGATGGGCTTTCGTGGACAGTTCAGGACACTGGGTATAGTACCAGGGCCTCCAACTGCTGTTCTCCTCCTTCCTGGAAAGAGACTGATCATTCAGGCATCACCTCTCCCCAGGCCTCCTGGAAATATAACCCATAGAGGGCAGCTGCTCTCACTTACGGGGTATTAGGAGGTGGAGTGACACTCTCCCTAGCATGGGACAGGAGCAGCCCAGGCCAGAGCCAGCCATGGGCACTATCCTCACTTCACCCCTCTCAAACACCCATAATAAAGCAGCCTGGAGGCTTCAAACACTGGAGAAAATGAGGAGGAGAAAAGGAAGATGGAGTTGGGGCAGGTGGCTGAGAAATTCGGGGACTCGACTGGAAGGAGGTACAGAGAAGACAAAGAGAGAGGCTGGCCCATGGCCTGGAGGGTTACGGAGATTCCCGGGTGGTCCGTTTCATCATTTCTGTCTCTCTTCCAATGTGTATCTGCTAATAAGACTAGGAACAACTTAAGGACAGTCATCATCTATTAGAGTTCAAATAAAGAAGCTGTTATCAACATGAAACTTAACTCCTATTGCATCTCTCCAGGCCCAAGTGGGCCAAGAACAAGGCTGGCTGAGCCCTCCACAGGAGTGCAAGCCTCCAGGCAAGCTCAGGCCAGAAAGACCCAATGGGGTGACCCAGTAAGCATGATGTCATTCTACTCCAAACAGTCCTTTGATGTCAGCCCCAGAGATGCTGCAGGCCCTGCATCCTAGCCACTGGCTCCCATGATGGGCCCCAGCTACTCCCATGATCTCCATTGCCACTGTGGCCCTATTCAACCCAAGGCATCTCTGTCCCTGAAGATCACCCTTGCCCAGAGATCCCTGCTGGAGCCCCATGGGTGAGCTGCAGCTCTTGGCTGGGTGGGGCACTGGGGGGAAGAAAATCTGGAGACAGGCTGGTTTGGGGCTCTCTCTTACATTGTTTAGGGGAAGAGCCTGGACTCCAGTCCCTCCCACTCCTCTGCTTTCCTTCCTCTACTCTTGCCCCTGCCATTTTGTCTTCTTCATTCTTACTAAAACCACCAGAAGTTTTCTATCCTTCCTTTCTGTCTTTCTCACCTTCCCTCCTCATCCCTCTCCATCCCTCCTCATCCCTCCCATCCGTCTTCCCTCCGTTCTTCCCTCTCAGCCTTTCGCCATCTCTTGTTCTGTCACTTCCCTATCCTGCTCTCCTCCAGGAGGTCTTCCTGCACCCACACTGGCCAGGTCTGAGCTCTCCTCACCTTCCTCCGCTCTGAACACATCCTTAGCACGTGCTGGAGGGGCTGCAACTCTGTGACAGCTTCCATGGGGCTCCTCTGAAGCCATGTCACATGTCATCTTAGTTTTTCTTTGTAAGGCTAGTAAAGTCTTCTCCAGATTAGAGACCACTTAGTGTACTCTGAATTGGAGCAGGGACCCCCTCTTAGGGGCCTGCAGGTCCCCTCAAGCATGGAAATAAAGGAAAATCTTGAGTTCCTTCAGGGGAAATTCTGGGCACCTTGTTAGCCTGGAGAAATAAATAAGCAACTTGATAAGCAAGAAGGTAACAGTAGCCCAAAACAACAGCCACGAAAGCTAGAATCGTGGGATGTTTGGTTCGCCAATAGAAACTAAAGATAGCGTCTTAACATATGTCCCTGAGTTGTTTGTCAGAAACCCAAACCCCACCAATAGAGACGCCTGGGCACATAGACCTCAGATAAAGGGACACCGGGCACTAAGGTCTGACCACCACTCTTTGTTCTAAATTTCTTCCCAAGGGAACTGGAGAATGACACACTCACAAACCAGAGGTAACATTCTGTTCTGCTGATCCCAAATTTTTAAACAAAGTTTCTCTTCCTTAACAAATTGCAAATTGGAAAATCTTTGAATCTATTTATGATCTGACCTGTAAGCTCCCACTTAAAAACATCCTGACCAAACACCGCATGTCCTCACTCATAAGTGGGAGTTGAACATTGAGAACACATGGACACAGAGAGGGGAACAACACACACCAGGCCTGTTGGGGGATGAGGGGTGAGGGGAGGGAACTTAGAGGATGGGTCAATAGGTACAGCAAACCACCATGGCACACGTGTACCTATGGAACAAACCTGCACGTTCTGTACAGGTATCCTATTTTTTTTTTAAGAAGAAATAAAGAAAAAAAAAAAAAAAGACATCCTGCCTTTTTAGGCCAAAGTCAATGTGTAGCCTTCATGTATTGAGTTTTGCCTGCAACTTCTGCTCTGCTGATATTTACCCCGCCTTTAAAACCTCTGATCTTCAAGCCATCGGGGAGGTTGAGACTTCAGCATTAGCTGCCTGGTCGTTCTTGCTTGGTGCCCTGCAAATAAACGCCTTCCTTTCCACTGCTGCAAACCTTTGTGTAGATATCAACAACACTGGATGTCTCATGCCTAATGGCCAGTGTCTTCCTGGGCCGGGCAAGTGGACTCCAGTTTGGTTCTAGAATTCCTGCCTCCCTCCCACCCTTCCTTTCTTCCTTCAGTGGACTTCTACTGAGCGCCTGCTGTATGCTGGCACCATGCTGGGCACGGGGGACACAGGAGTTGGCGGTGTGCACTGAAGACTTGAAGGTTTTCTAGAGCTCTTGTGTGTGGTCCTTCATCTCTGGCTCTGCTGGCTGCGTTTCTCGACATGCATGGCAGAGCCCTAGCCCAGCCTTCAGTGTCCCTGCTGCAGCTGCAGCCAACCTGACCCATCCCACAACCTCCTTCTTTGATGCTCCCTGCCCTGGCCAAGGACATCTCCTTCAACTACCTCCAAAATTTTTCCAAGTTATTCTTACTCAGCCTGGAACCCCTTCTCTCCCGATCTCCTCTGACCCCAATCCCACTGCTCTTCTGAACTCCTGCTTAAAACACTGGATTTTGCAGTCTCCCCTCCCCAGTGTCCCGACTCCTCTGTCCATTGACACCCATGTGCAGGTTGCTGTTTCCTAGGGCCTGGGTCCTGGGTCCTGGGGAGGGTCCCATGGCCACAGTCAATTCCTCCCTCTGTGCCTTCCCTGAGAGCCCAGGACCAGCCTCTAAACACCCCCTCCCAGGTACAGGAGAACCAATGAATTGCCCCTTGTTGGAGAAGCAACAAAACAGAGCAGAGTCAGGGCATCTTTAGGGGGCTTCTAGCTGTGTGTCCACCTGGAGTGGCACCAGGTTGGAGACCAGGCTGCAGGGATCTGAATTCCACGCCACCACTCAGCAGCACAGTTTGCTTGGTCTCTCTAAGCCTCAACTTTCCCAGCTGTAAACGGGAAATAAACTCCTGGTGGGATAGTTGTGATGATGACACATATTAATCCATAGAAAGTGCCTACTTTATAAAATACATAATAAATGTTATCAACAACTAAAGCAGAGAGCTCAGTAGAATTGAGGAATTGGCCTGTCCTCCCCTCTCTCGTTTCTCTCCTCTGGACCAGCACATTCCCATGCAGTGTCATCTGATGTTGGAGGAAAGGGAGGGAGTGGGGTTCCCACAGGCCCCAGGCTCAAAGAATCTGTCGACTCAGACCCTCCCTGATATTGGAAAATTCACCGTTAAAAATAAAAATAGTAGGCCGGGTGTGGTGGCTCATGACTATATCTCAGCACTTTGGGAGGCCAAGGCAGGAGGATCACTTGAGGTTAGGAGTTCAAGACCAGCCTGGCCAACATGGCAGAACCCCATCTCTACTAAAAATATAAAAAAGGAAATAGCCGGGCATAGTGGCTCATGCCTGTAGTCCCAGCTACTCAGGAGGCTGAGGCAGGAGAGTGGCGTGAACCCAGGAGGTGGAGCTTGCAGTGAGCCGAGATCTAACCACTGCACTCTAGCCTGCACGACAGAGTGAGACTTCATCTTGAAAAACAATAAATAAATAAATAAATAAATAAATAAATAAATAAATAAATAAAACAGCCACCATCTAATAAGTGCTAGCCAACTACAAAACTCAGTAGGAGGCACTTTACAAACATTATAGCAGATCTTTTGGAATTGATCCTTTCATCAAATATTTATTGAGCACCTACCAAGTGCGGAGGGGCCATAAAAAGTTTCCTGCCCTCAAAGGACTTAGTCTCTGGGTCCCTCCAAATGCCAACACCCCTGGGAGAAGCAGTTCATCAAGCTATTAACAAGTGGTTAACACCTTAGCATGAATTAGTTAATCAGACACTGGCCATTAGGCATGAGACACCCAGTGTTTTTGATGAGGCCATTGATACAGAAGGAAGGAGAGTTGGTGACCTCCCACAGGAAGGGAGGGCCTAGGTGGGGCTCCTGAGGTGCCTGTGTTTTTCTGGAGGGAAAAACGGGGAGAAGGAAACCAGGACAGGGCCACAGCTCACCAGGGGGATAAAACCCCCACTCCCCCTAGTCCTGCTTTAACTGAGATCTGGGAAGATTTAGGGGTGGGAGGAGACAGCACTCCTGCTTGGGGAGCCCTCTGGCCTGGTGGGGAGGCAGGATGTGAGCTGCCCATCTGACTCTGTCTTTCTTTCACGCCCTCTATGGGAGGGGGTCCAGCTTTCCACATGAGAATTGAATTCTGAGCAATGTTTGGGCAGGCATGGACATCTCTGGGCCAGTTATACCCATCTGTGAAACTGTCAAGGGAATGTGTCATATCAGAGGATCAAACCCCCAAGATACCAGGAACATCTGGCTTGGACATTCAAGAACAAATTAAATGGCTTGTTACATTACACTTGTGTGGCCCTTGGTTTTATTGCTGCATGTTTTATTTGGCTTACATGTATAATTTGTAGTTTTCTTTGTATTGTTGTTTCTGTGTCTGTGATGATGACCAGTTTGACACATTTGTGTGTGAGTCCACGGCTCTAATTTGTATCTTGTTCTTTCCTTTCAGCACTCTTGGGTCTGATAAGTCTGGAGAGAAGGCCTCCAAGAGCAGGGCAAGAAAACTGAGTACAATATAAGAGGGTAGTTGCTGGGCGAGTGGATACGGGAATGCATAGACGTGGGGACACTAAACCCTCAAGGGCTGCCTGGAGGACGGAGTTTGGATCCCAGTCTCTTAAAGGAAGAAGGCTTGGATGGACAGGCATGGGCGTGGAGGGCCCTGGGTGGCAGGAGGCAGGTCATTTGTGAGGAAAAGATCCACCAGGCTGGAGCAATTATGAATAAAGGACAACTTTGGGTGGGGGACTCTAGATGCCAGGCTGTGCACATGATGGGGCGAGTTATGGGGATCCATTGAGGGCTGCTGAGCCAGGGAGGGCCTGAGCAATCCGTGTTCAAGGCAGCAGAATCCAGGTGCTATGTGGGCAGGGTTGGTGGGGGTGGAGGGAGGCTGGAGGCACCGAGAGAGGGGCAGGTGGTTCTTTGAGCAAATAATTGTCTCCAAAATTAGAGAGAATGAGCTGAGCTATTTGGATGACATCAGCCCAGGTCCTGCCAGCCCTCCTCAGCAGATGGACCCAGGAAATGAGCATGTCATCTATGGATCCCCCAGAAGTGCCCCTCCTGGCACCCCCTCATCTTCCAGTGGTTTCAGATGGGCAGGGCATTCAGCCCGAGCCAGCCAATGGAGCACAGTGCCGGGGGCCTGGCCACAACCCACCACTCATCAGGGGACAGGACAGCTGGTCAGCATTTTTGCAGCTGCCAAGGCTAAGGGTGTACCCACCCCAGAGGAGCTGGGATATAAAGGACAGGAGGGCTGTCCTGCCAGGCACGGCTCCCCTCCCATTCTGCCATATTTCTGACAGAGAAGGGTCATCTGGGGCTGCCCCTCTCCTCATTTCCTCCTCACTCAGCTCCGTGGCTGGGAGCACCTCCTTTGAGCCATGCTCCAGCCCCACGCCAAGCCTCTGCTGAAGTGCATGGACTTGAGACTCTGAGGACCCAGGTCCCAGTCTTGTCTTGGCCACTCATGAACCATGTGACTATGGGAAGGTCTCCTACCTTCCTAAGCCTCTGTTTTCACATCTCTAAAAATGGGGGTACCAACACCTGCTCCACCTAATCCCCAAGGTGGTTGGAAGGCACCTTGTAAATAAGAATAATGGTGACAATGATAATAATAGTAGTGGTTAACACATATACAATGTGAATGCTGTGAGGCATCCTTCTAAGCGCTTCACATGTATTAATTCACATAATTCTCACAACAGCCCTATGAGGTAGGTACCATTATTGTCCCCACTTTACAGGTGAAGATGCTGAGACACAGGAAGTTAAGCAGCTTACTCAAGAGAGTAGCTCAACCAGGATTTTTTTTTTCTGTCGCCTAGGCGGAAGTGCAGTGGCACAATCTCAGTTCACTGCAACCTCTGCCTCCAAGGTTCAAGCGATTCTCCTGCCTCAGCCTCCCGAGTAGCTGGGATTACAGGTGTGCGCCACCACACCCCGCTAATCTTTGTACTTTAGAAGAGATGGGGTTTCACCATGTTGGCCAGGCTGGTCTCGAACTCTTGACCTCAAGTGATCCGCCCACCTTGGCCTCCCAAAGTGCTGGGATTACAGACATGAACCACCGAGCCCAACCCTCAACCAGGATTTGAGCCAGGGTTCAAACCCAGGCAGGCTGGCTACAGTCTGTGTCCTTAGCCTCCACACCATCCTGGCTTTCTTGAGTGTAAATGTCTAGTGCCCCTGTGTGTCCTGTTCCCAGGTGAGCATGCCCACCTCTAACCCTCACCAGCTCTGGTCTCTGCTCTTTCCTGTCCCTCCGACACCTGAACCACAGTGTGAAATGCTGAGCTCATCACTTTCTATCCCTAATGTGCCCTCCCACTCGACGACTGCCCACATCTCCACTCACCCAGGTGCTCCCCACCCTCAAGAAGTCACCTACCGTCTCTTAAGGCAGTTGTTCTGCATCTATTGCCAAGGCATGGCCCAGGCTGCCCCTCATCCTCTCCCCTCTGGAATTCTGGCAGCAGCCTCTTGGGTGGTCCTCCCACCAGCCCACCCTATAAGCCCACGGTTTCCAGGATCGACATTTCACACACTCCTGTCTTCCTGTCACAACCCTCCAGCCAGCCACATCTGACCCCTCAGTCCCCTTTTCAGCCTTCTTTGCTCTTTTGGAGAAAATAGATGTGATTTCAGGACCTGGGTGAGGATGGGGTTGGGGATGCTTGTGAGGCCCTGGCATGTTTCTTACGGGCAGCTTCCTTTTTCCTGATGTCATGCTCTGGGCTATTCTCCCAGCCTCCTGCCTACCAAGGCAGGACATAGCTACTCCAAGAGGCCTCCCCTAAGCCCTCCCGAATTCCCCTGGTATCCACCCCTTCCCTGTCAAGGTCAGGCTGCATCTCCTGCTGCTCAGATTCTGGGTGCATCCCTCCACCCCAAAATGGCCAAAGGCTCCAGGGCTTGATGCATGAACTGTGAGTGTTGCATGTCTTACCAGCTGATAGATATGTTCCAAGGCATATCAGAAGATGTGTGTGCACATCTGTATGTGAATGGCTGGGAGCAGAACAGGTGTCCAGCCATTATGAACATGGCTGTCCTTGTTGTCCATGGCTGACATCTCTGATTGGTAAGTGCCTGCTTGTATCAGCTGTTAAATGTTTTGCATCTTCCATAGACATCAGCTTTGTGAATCTACAGCCTCATGTCTATGCATGTGTACGTGGGTTTCTGATGACAGTGCACCTGATAATTGCTCCCATCTTCTATTAGCTGTTGCTTTCAGACCCCTGAGTCTCTATTATTCTCCATTAGTGGTTTCTAAGAGGGAGCCGATTGTCCCTTTTTCACGTTTTCAATATATTCTTTTTCAGTAATAGCCATGAGGGGAGGGAGCAATGCAGTGACTCCCAGCTGGTGACCAAGTGAGGGAATCAAATTCATTTATTCATTCATTTAACATCTCTGAGACCATGAAAGCAGGAGAAGTCATGACAGCTTAGACCTGAAAGAACATCCCTTCCCCAGGGCAGGAACATGGCCAAGGTGACTTTTCAAGGTCACAGAGGATGCATTTCAATGAGACTTTCTCTCCCAATGAACACAGATTACTCAGTTAAAGCCTCCTGCTATGCCAAGTTTGGAACCTATAGAGAATGTTTAGAAAAATCAGAAAATGGGAAGGTCAGAGGCAGAGGGAGAGGCATAGGAAGAAGCTGCAGGAAAGGGTGGATGAGGTCCCAGGAGACAGTGCACAGACACTGATTGCCGTATTCTTTTGCGTTCCGTGATCCATTTGACATTTACTAATCAGACTCTGTGTGCCAAGCATTTGCCACATACCGGCATAGAGGAAGACACCAGCCTGCCTTTGAGAACTTCTCAGTCCAGCAGATAGATCTGCCATTGCAGATCCTTGTAGCTTTCATTAAATCCCAGGTGGAGAGAAGATTCCAGTAGCACCTGGGTTTTGTGCTCACTTGAGCTAATGAACCAAGATAGTGAGTTTGGGAACTTAAGCAAGATTTTGAGTGTCCACTTAAAATCCTAATCCAAGTCACTATGCAGAGGCCATGACCCTGGCAAAGAAAAGAAATACTGCAGTTTGTTGGCCTCGCATGCTTCAGCTCAACAGGCATCAGCAAGGGCTGTGAGAGCCACTCAAGGGCACTGAGTTGCTCTTCATGACCAAAGTCTGAGACTCAGGTGATTAGTTAAGCCAGCACTTAATTAGCCGAGAGAGAGCCAGTGGTTGCCCTCAGCTGGGTGGCGGCCAAGTGTCCAGAGACATAGTCAGCTCTTGGCCATCAAAAGTCCGGCTCCCCCAGGCTTGCCTTGGCCAATCAAAATGAGGGTAAGTGGTGTCTGTCCCCCTGCTGGCCCTGGACAACTCTGTCTTTATGCCAGGCTGCGATTTGCCACGTGGTAGGGAAGGCTGAGAGCAAAGTCCAGGGATACGGTTTCTCTGGCTTTTTCTCTGCTGCACTCCCAAATTTTATGTTATTTTTTATTGGGGTGAGATTCACATAACATAAAATTAACTATTTAAAGTGAGCAATTCAGTGGCGTTTAGTATGTTCACAATGTTGTGCAACCATAACCTCCTCTGTCTAGTTCTAAAACATTGTCATTACCCCAAAAGAAAGTCCTGTGCCCACTAGCACTCGCCCCATTTCCCCTTCCCCAACTCCTGCAACCACAAATTTGCATTCTATCTGTATGAATTTACCTATTCTAGACACTTCATGTAAAAGGAAGTATATAATGTGTGGGGATTTTTTGTTTGTTTGGCTTCTTTCCCTTAGCATAATGTTTTTGAGATTCATCCACATTGCAGCATATATCACTAAGTCATTCCTTTTTGTGGCTGAATGATATTCCATTCAAAGTATATACCACAATTTTTTTTTCTTTCGTTGATGGACTTTTGAGCTGTTTCCACATTTGGCTATGGTGAATAGTGCTGCTGTGAACATGCATGTGCATGTGTATGTTTGAGCACCTGGTTTTAATTTTTTTTTTTTTTTTTTAATGAGACAGGGTTTTGTTCTGCCACCCAGGCTGCAGTGCAGTGACACAATCACGGCTCACTGCAGCCCTGAACTTCCAGGCCCAAGTGATCCTCCCAGCTCAGACTCCCAAGTAGCTGGCACCATGGGCATGCATCACCATACCTAGCTTTTTTTTTGTTTAAGAGACAGGGTCTCCCCGTCTCCCTTGCCCTGGGTTGCCCAAGGGCAACCTTCCTTGCCCAGGTTGATCTCAAACTCCTGGGTTCAAGCCACCCTGCAGCCTCTGCCTCCCAAAGTGCTGGGATTACAGGGATGAGCCACTGGGCTCAGTCATGTTTTCAATTATTTTGGCTTTATATCTAGGAGTGGAATTGCTGGGTCATATGGCAAATCTGTTTAACTCTTTGAGGAATTGCCAAACTTTTCCACAGTGACTGAACAAGTTTACATTTCCAACAACAATGTATGAATGTTCAAATTTCTCCACAATCTCATGGCATTCATTATTTTCTGTTATTTTTATTATAAATCATCCTAGTGGGTATAAACTGGTGCCTAGTTATGGTTTTGGTTTACATTTCCCTGATGACTAATTATGTTGAGCATCTTTTCCTGTGCTTCTTGGCCATTGTGTATCTTCTAAAGTAAGTTTATTAAAATTACTTGCTCTTTTGTTAACTGAGTTGTTTGTTTTTTTTATTGTTGAGTTGCAAGAGTGTTTTATATATTCTGGATACTAGACCCTTATCAGCTCTATGATTTTCCAATATTTTCTTTCATTTGGTAGGTTGTCTTTTCACTTTCTTGATAATGTCCCTTACTGTAAAGAAGTTTTTTTAACTTTGAGGAAGTCCAATTTATCTAGTTTCTCTTGTGTTGCTTGTGCTTTGGGTGTCCTATCTAAGAATTCATTGGCAAATCAAGGTCACAAAGATTTCCCTCTAAATTTTTTCTACGAGTTTTATGGTTTTAGCTCTTATATTTAGGTTGTTGATTCACTTTGATTAATTTTTGTATATGGTGTAAAATAGAGATTCAACCTCATTCTCTGGCATGTGGATACCTCACTGTCTCAACACCGTTTGTTGAAGAAACTATTCTTTCCCCTATTGAATGGTCTTGGTACCTGGGTCAAAATGGCCATAACTATAAATAATTGAAATTAACAATCGCCTGTGGTCCTGCCTCCATGATTTCTCTTCTTGAGCTTCAAAGGACTCTCTAACTGAGTCCAAAAGCAAGAGCACAGTCACTCCTGTGCACCTCTCAGCATCTTCATAATCCCAGGTGGCAGAGAATCTCTCATTTCTCAGGTGGACAAGCTGCAGCCAGGGAGGCTGCTCCTACTGCCCACCTCAGCACCCTAGCAGAGGACACACTGTATCACATCTGCTCAGCCCTGCACCCAGAGCCACGTGCATGTGTAGCCGTCACAGCCCAGCAGCACCAGCTCAGGTGTGCCCAGTAGTCAGGGGCATGCTGCACGGCAGCCCTGAGAGAGGTGATTTCACGGAGGCTCATGTATTAATATTTCTCGAAAGGCTATTTCAGGTTGTGGGTCTCACTCCCTTTCTCACCTCAGCCCCTCTCACTGGGTCCCCCACTGGGAATGAGGTGTTTTGGGAAAGACAGAGCATCAGTGCTAAGAAGGGCCTTAAGGGTATCTTGTCCAAAGGCTGTAAACCTGGGGTGCATGACCCAGGGAATCCATGGATGGGCTGTGGGGATCTGTGAACCTCTGGACATGCAGTAGACTCTGTCCACATTTCAGGGAAAAGATCCATGGCTTTCATCAGCCCTCAAAAAGTTCATGACTTACAAGGTTAAGAACCACTGTGTATAACAGGTAACTAGTTAGTGGTCGAGCTGGGATGGAGCCTCCCATAACTCCCAGGGCACTAGTTCAGTATCCACAGTGGCGGCAGTGGTGACATCAGAGGGAGACATTTGGGCAGAAAGCCTAACACACTCTTGGGCTCTTGTGCTTCCCACGGTTTATTGCACCCTGGCACACACAGACGAGGACCTCCTTAATACATGAAAGGCACAGGGAGGTGAATGGAGGCCACTTCTTAGGCCAAAGGCCCCATCCTCCCAAGGCCCATCCCCATTATCCTGACACCTGTAGAGGTGAACATCTTTGGGCACACCTGTGACACAAGACCAATTTGAAAGCTGCTAAGATGGCTAGACTCTGACGGCCACAGCTGAGGGACATGGAAATCCACCCAGCCCCACTGCAGATTAAGCATCTCTAATCCAAAAGTCTGAAATCCAAAGTACTCCGAAACTTTTGAGCGCTTTATTTAAAATTTGTGTAAAATTATCTTTAGTCTATGCAGAAAGTATATATGAAACATAAATGAATTTCATGTTTTGATTTGGGTTCCATCCCCAAAATATCTCGTTATGCACATGCAAATATTTCAAAATCCAAAGTCAGAAATGTTTCTGGTCTCGAACATTTTGGATAAGGTATACCCAATCTGTACTGACTTTGGAAAATCTGAGATCTCCCACCTCTTACTAAATAAGCACATGAAAGCCTGTGTCCAAATTACTACATTGCTGTGATTTAAATTATCTCTCCAGGAGTCTATGTGTCCATCTTTCTGGTTATTTAATTAAACTCTCCTCCTCCTCCAGGAAGCCCTCCTTGCTTAGCCTCTCCATTCCAATCACTTCTTAGCATTACTGCCCTAGGGTGCCCTTCCCTGATTTACATGAGTATGTATCTGTCTCTTCCAGCAGCCTGAGATTGCCTCCAGAGCAGCCTCATCTCAGTTGGCCTGCAGCTTCCCGGCAAGAGTCCTACACACTTGCTGGGAAGAAATGGAGGGTGGCACATTCTCACTAGAGGGTGGAATATTCGGAAAGATTGACAGACTGACAGAAGCATACCTCTGACACCATCAAGGACAGTTTATTGAGCATACAGCAGAAATTCAGAGTATTTAACTTAAGCAAAAGAGGAACTAGTTGTCACCATTCTTAGGAATATTTACACTCTGAGCCATGACATCTGGACTAGGCAGTACCACCCAGGGACAGAAAGGCAAGCTCCACTTACTGAGCTCAGCTCACAGGACCAGAAATTGAGAGTCAGAGGCTATGTAGGACACAGCCTCAGAGAGATGGCCCAAGACAAATCACATACCCACAGTCCTGACAAAAGGCGATATAATTATGCTGCCCTCATCAAAAAGAACGGTGACGTTGACAGTCCGTTTGTTAAAGAGGCAGTGACATGCCACAGAAAGAGCATAGACCTTGGTGTTGGCCAGGTGTGACTCTGGCACGTAGGTGGGTGACTGGGGCCAATTCTGTAGCCTCTTGGGATCAGACTCCCAGTCTGTTCCAATGATGCTGATCACATCTTCTTTGCAGGACTGGATGAGAGTTGGAGGCAATACATCTAGGGTGCCTGGCGTCTAGTGAGTGCTTGACAAATGAGGGTAGCTATTGTTGATAATGAAGGAGGTGGTTGGGTGACACAGGCTGGCAGAGAATCCCCAATACACCTTCACTTGACTTTGCGGAGATGGTCGCAGCTGGTGGTCTACACATATACACATGGTGTCCTAAATATTGGCGTCATCCTGCAAAGTTGTTTCTGGTGGAGCAAGTAAAGACTGTCTAACTTCTCACCACCTGGTTACAGGTCTCAAGTCACCCCACCGTGCTGGCAGGGGATGTAAAACCTCTCAGGCAATAGCTAATTTGGCCTAAGCACAGAACAAACCAGCCCCTCCCCTGTCCTCTCTTGCTCCTTCCCTCTCTCTAGGGATGATCACAGCTTCCTTAGGGCCAAGAAGGTTATAATGGCTTGTACCTCCAAAGCCTCCTGCCAGCCCAAGGCAGCAAGGAAAATAACAAGTCATTAGTCCACATGGGACCTAAGGAAACAGGGAAGGTGACTGTGTCAATCAGAGCTTGAGAGTAAAAGCTAAACCATGATGCGGACAGTCGAGTGTACTACAGACGGTTTTAAAACTCAGGGGCTGGGAACTTGGGTGTGGCAGACACCTTTGAGAGTGGCAAAGTCACCTCTTCTTCCAGGCGCTGAGGTGGATGAGGCCATGGGTCTAGCGGGTGGCTTTCCTTGCTGGGGTGCTGCCTGGGGTGTTCTTGCTCTGGGAGTTCTTGAGGTCTCCCCCTCGCACCTCTTTGGTCTTGGTCTGCCCGCTCTGGGTGGTGCCAGAGCTGCCTACCATAGTGCTGGCCCCAAGGTCAGCACCCGCAGAGCTGGGGTGATGGTAGCTGTAGCTGCTGCTGCTGATGACGGCTGAGGAGGAGGGGCCAAGAGCAGGGGAGAGGAGCAGTGTCAATCAGCAGGTAATAGCTATGGTAAAGGCTGTCCGCGAGGGCTTCTCTACAACACTCTATTTAATCCTCAGAACGACCCTCAGTAGTCAAGAAGCACTACAGAGATGAACTGAGAGCCTATTATGGGCCAGACCTTGTGTGAGGTGAAGACCCCATAGGATAGATACAGTCCCTGCCCTCCTGGAAATTCTAGGAAAATCTATGTCCACCAACCCTTTCTCCAAATGACAACACCCCAGGGGAGAAACAGGAAGGGAAAGGGGTGGGCATGACCTCAGTCACTATTTCATAGGATGAAAAAGGAGAACGTTTCCTTTGAAGCCCAAGAATCTTCCCAAGACAGTAACGGAAGCTTCTGGGTAGGGTGAGACAGTAAATGGAGGTGACATCACTTTGTCCCAGGGTCCCTGGCTTTCCCAACCCAAGGCATCTCTCAAGATACTCACAGATGCTCACAGAGGATGGATTCTCCCCAGACATCCTGTGAGACAAAAAGTTAGAGAAAGACAAAAACAGAGTGTCGAGATTCCACTGAACCTTAATGGGCTCCTGCTTTTATACGTGCATCATTTAAACTCATCCTTATAACAACTTATGAAATTGACACTATCACCTTCATCTTACAGATGAGAAAACAAGAGGCCTGGAGATATTAGATGATTTATCGAGACCACAGCACTAGCATGGCGTAAAGCCAATAATTAGCCCCTGCTGTACAGCCAATCATTAGCCCCAGGTCTGTCTGAGCCCCTGGTTCTCTTCACAGCAGCACACAGCCACCTATGCCTCATGGCTCATGTCTGACAACCCCTTGCAGGAAGCTGCCTCTGAGTTCATGAAATCACCACATCCCTTGCCTGTATTGGCACTAACGATGTTCTCCAGGTGTCCCCTCAGCCAGACAGGAGCCACCCCAAGTCCCTTCTCACACGTTCCCCTCCACCCCGGCCACCTGCACTCCTCGCCCTCCAGCAGCTTGCGGTAGGTGGCGATCTCCATGTCCAGGGCCAGTTTCAGGCTCATGAGCTCCTGGTACTCGCGCAGCATCCGTGCCAGCTCCTCCTTGGCCTGGTGCAGGGCGCCCTCCAGCTCGTCCAACTTGGCCCGGGCGTCCTTCAGGGCATTGTCTCCCCGCTGCTCAGCGTCAGCAATGGCTGTCTCCAGGCTGGCACACTGACGGGCAAAGAACAGAGAGACCCTCAGAACAGAAAATTACATGTAGCTCATACTGGTTAAATAGAACAGCACCCTTATTTTGCAGATGGGGCCCTAGGTGACAAGGAGTAAAAGCTGCAAAGTCAACACCAGAACTTTGTCTCTTCTATTTTCTATTGCAGAGGAATATTCAAAGCTGTTGTCACATGAAGCTGTGGAGGCAGTTGCATTTCAGGAGGTCAGAAAGAAATGTCGATGTTTGCCTGAAACTGGAGGCCACAAGCATCGGCAGATTCAAAATACTCCAGGTTCAGGAAAATCATACCCGATTCCCCAGCAAGGCCAGCCCTGAGGATGAGATGGTATGTCACGGTCCCACTGCGATCAGATTCCTGCTGCAGGACCTCTCGCCAGTGGGGATCCTTCTGATCTGTTAGCATCCAGATGAGTGTTTCTGGACTCCAGCACTCCGGGGAGGGTCTGCCTGAAGGCTCCCACATCTGGCCTTCCCTTAGAGCAGGAGGGTAAGGCCCTAAATTATAGGCACAACCTCAGAAGCTGGACTCTGATGAACATCTGGGGACACCGCGATGCCTGGTGCTAACAGAGGGGGAGGAACTGTGCTCATAGAACTTGTGAATCGGCGAAACGCAGAGTCACAGAGCTGTCCCTGTGTTCCCCTGCAGAGCATGGAGGGTGGTGGGGATACCAGAAGAAGAACGGGCTCAGATCTTGCTGCTGGGCAATTCTGTCGCTAGTGGAGTAGACCTAGTTCTCACGGAGGTCACAGGAAGGATCCTCCAGCCTCCAAAATCATCTCCCCACTGATGCAGTGTTTAAGATTTGCTGCTGTCAGGTAAAACAACCCCCCTCCCCGGCCCACTAACATGGAAGTAGTACCGTGGCACAGGGCAAGGAAACCCAGGAGGGCTTCATTGATGGCGGTGTCCCTCAGTTGCCAGACCATGCCCCACTCCAAGGGCAGGAACCTGGTGTGGCCACAGAGGTGCCTGATGTATACCCCCTGCACCCCACACACATTCTGCGTCCACTGGGAGGAGGAGACAGAGGGTCTGCCCTCAGAGGGGACACCCAAAGGGGACATGGAGCAGGTTCCTTGGACACAGAAAAAGTCTGCAGAAGAGGAATCTGGGTTCTAATCCTAGCTCCATTCATTACCAGCTGGGGGCTCTGGGCAGGTCCCTTCCCCTTCCCAACTCAGTTGCTTTATCTGCAAAATGAGGAGTCAGAGAAATAGGTTTGAAGCTCTTCCCAGTTCTGGGCGGGTGCCAGCTCTGATGGTGGGGTACCAAGGCAGGGTGGGAAAGGGGGACTGTGGGTGGCCAAGGGACCCCTAAGCCTGGCAGGGGAAATTTGCTTGTTCCCTAAGGGCAGGCCCCATTTCCTCATCCCATGGAACCTGAGAGTTCTTTGTGGGGCTGCTGCCCACCTGCTTCTTCACGTTCCCAATCTCACACCGGATCCTCTGGATGAGCCGGTTCAGCTCCGCCATCTCGCTCCTGGTGTGTTTCAGGTCGTCACCATGCTGACTGGCTGCCAGCTGCAGCTCCTGGATCTGGTTTCCCAGAGATAGGAAGTTGGCAATGAGACAAGGGCACTGGGGAAGGGTCTTGTAAATAAGCCACTCCTGCCACCCTGGCTGTTGGTGGGATTTAACGGAGCTGAAGAGGAGTGCTGGAACAGGGTCCTGGGGCCCAGGTAAGGAGTTTTCTCCCTGACAGCCCCAAAGCAGTTTACCCAAAGCATAGTTCCATTACTCAGAGGACTCCTGGCCTTCCATTTCCTTTTGAAAGTCTTCCCGTGTGGATCAGGAAAGAGCTACAGGCTTCTCCTTCTCCCATTCGCCCCCCACCAAATTCACCCATGGTTACGCTCCTGCAAGTCTGTGATTCTCCCTCTGCCCTGTGGCAGCATACCCCCATTCCTGTAAGTGTATTTGTTTTACCACCTCACTTCTTTCACAAGCAACAAAGAGGGACAGGTAGTTATTGGATGGAGGAAACAAGTGAGGGATCCTCTGTGTTGCATATATTCAATCCATACCAGTTTCATGATTTATCTTTGATAACAGGCTCTGCTGAGAATTCATTTTGTCCTTGAAGCCTTGGTTGGAACCGTTCTTTCATTCAGCATGCCCACAAAAGTATTTCTCACATTCACTGTGGAGGTGACCCTTCCCAGGAAGCGAGGGGCCGCTGTGGGAGGAGACCCGTTCGGTGCCCACCTTGGTCTGGTACAGGGCTTCAGCCTCGGACTTGCTCTTCAGGGCGATCTCCTCGTAATGCACGCGGACCTCGGCGATGATGCTGTCGAGGTCCAGGTCTCGGTTGTTGTCCATGGACAGGATGACTGAGGTCTCACTGGCATGAGTCTGGATCTGAGCGATCTCCTGTATTGAGAGAGGAAGACAGACTCAGCAACCCCCTGGCTTCCCTCTTCTGCCCCGTTAGTCTTCTGGGCCCACGGTCTCTGGCCCAATAGGCTGCTAGGATCCAGGGGCCAAAGTAGGGGGAGAAGTGCCCTCTGGGATGTGTCTGCAGAGCTGAGGGAGAGCAGCTCACAGCAGCAGGAACCCCTGCAAGCGGCAAGTGTCTGCGGGCACATGCAGATGGGTGAAGAATGCATTTCCCACAATTTCGTAGACCAAGGATCTGTGCTTTGTAAGACCTCACTGGGTTATCTTTTCCTGCCTGTGGGCAAGGCCACTATTGTGGTCGAGATCAATTTCCTCCCGCATGTGTGGCCTCCAAGGACCAGCATCCTGCACTTCCATGGTCTCCTGGTGCAGGATTTGGACCTTTCCACCAAAACGTCTTTCATTGTGTTGATCCCAAACCTCTCCTGTTGGCATCTCCCTGAAACAGTTGAGAAGGAGGCAGGATGAGGGTGAGGGGACAGGAGTGTCCTTACCGCATCATACAGACACTTGAGGAACTTGATGTCTTTGTCCAGAGAGTCCACTTTGGCCTGAAGCTCCATCTTGACCGCGTAGGCTGCATCTGCATCCTTCCAAGGGGCCCCAGAGTCATTGGTGGATGCAACCCTCATCCACAGCTGCCCTGCCCAACCCCTGCCCCTAAGCCACCTGATTTTCTACTTTCTACCCACAAAGGAAAGCTCACTCAATATCCATTTCTTCTCAGACTCCCTGAAGCTTTGGGAATAGGGAAAAGAGGATATGGCAGCTCTGTTATGCCTGGAGAAAACAAAGCTCAGAGAGGTAGTAGGTTTCCTTAGGTCACACAGCAAGGCTGAGCTGGACCAGAGTTTCACAGTTCCCAGACCTGAATTCTCCGTCTGTCTCTGTCCATTTCCCGAGTGTGTGTCTTTCCTCTCCAACTCACTGGAGGCCAGGACTATGACTCACTCCACCCTCACCAGGCGCCAGCCCCCTCCCCAGTTGCCTGGGCTGAAGTCCTGAGCAGAGTTGTTAAGATGGGGGTGAGAGAGACCCTAATAAGGAGGCTCTTCCCTCCCTTACCTTCTTGAGCACCACAAACTCATTCTCTGCTGCTGTGCGCCGGTTAATCTCCACCTCATATCTGCCGGCAGGGAGAGAAGATAGCCTTAGCCCTCTTAGCCAAGGAACTTTCCCTTCCTGCTGGCCAGGCAAATGTTTGGGATGCAGGGTCCCTGCAGGGTCTCTGGGGTGAGCAGTAAGAGGCTAGTGACAGGAATGAGATATCTCTGAGTTGCCTCACTTGCCTCCTACTTTTTGCATGTTAGGAAAACACCCAGGTGACACCAGCAACTGAACCTTTCAGTGGGTCAAGGAGCACAGGAACCGCTTCCTATCAACCAGGCAGGAAGTTATCATCGAACAGGATAGGCCCTTCCCCCCAGCCAGAGAAGGGGATGTGAGCTCCTGACCCTGGAGGGTACATTCCCATCTCCTAAAAAATAATGGCACAGAGATCAAGTGAGCCCAGAGGCATGGGGAACATGGTCTGTGACCGTCGGGTGGGGCCTGCTCACCTCTTCTTGTAGTCTTCCACTAGGTCCCTCATGCTTCTCAGCTCCGAGTCCAGCCTCACCCTGTCCCCAGACAGCGTCTCCAGCTGCTTCCGCAGGCTGCTGATGTAGCCCTCGAGGATGGGCTCCAGGTTCTTCTTGCAGTTGTTCAGGTCCAGCTGCTGCAGCAGCTCCCACTTGGTTTCTAGAACCTGGTTCTGCTGCTCTAGGAACCTTACCTGGAACCCAAATCAACAGACACCTGGAACCACAATGGGTGCAGTCATGCCCCGTGGACACACACCATTGACTCCCCAGATTTGCCATAGATTGTTGTAGTCATTTTGCTCACGTCTTGACTCTCCACCCTTGGCATTCCACACAAACTAGATCCTTTACAAGTGCTCATTTCCTAGCCTTCTGGAGAAGCCATCAGTGAGAACTCACTCAAGGAGATTCCACAGCTTTCTTCTATTGCTTGGCCCTGGTCCCAGGAGATGTCCTTCCTTATGTCTCAATTAAGTGTCTCTTCCTGTACCATGAGCCCTTCCCTCTGAACACTGCTGGATTCTATTAGCCTTTCATGTTCGTGGAAATCAGCCGTCCTCAAGAAACCCATCACTTTTTTGTCAAGGAAGGGCTGCTTTTTACCCAGCTTCCCATCCTGTTCTCCAAAATCGCCAAAGAAGTCAATATATTCATGTATTCTTTTGTCTTCTGTGGCACACAGACCTACTCTCCTTCTCTAATGATGAGAAAGCCCTTCCTGAGGCCCAGCTGCACCTTTCCAGCCACAATGTGCAGTCCATTCCCAGGCAGCAGGAAAACTGCTCATGGCCTCAGGGGGCTGCCTCATCCTCCTCCTATGATACCCACCTTGTCAATGAAGGAGGCGAACTTGTCGTTCAGCGCCTTGATCTGTTCCCGCTCCTGGGAGCGCACCTTCTGGATCTCAGGGTCCAGCTCCACGTTGAGGGGGGCCAAGAGGCTCTTGTTGACAGTGACCTGGTAGATGCCCCCAGGCGGGCACACAGATGAACAAGCAGGCCCCAGGGCCACACTGCCAAACATACTGCCAGCAAAGCCACTGGCCCGGCCCCCTCCATACCCAGAGCCAGGCCTGAAGCTGTAACCTCCAGACCGAACACTGCCACCAGCCACATTGAAAGAAATACGCTGATTCCCTCCGAGGCTATAGAGGCTCCGACTGCCAAAGCCAGCTCCAGCCCCTCTGCCAGCTGCACAGTAAGAGGCCAGGCTACCCACAGCCTTCCTCGGCACCACTGCCGAATGCACACTGAAGTTGCCCTTGTCACCACCGGACTTGACGTTCAGTTGCCGACTCATGGTGGGAAAGATGGAGTTGACAGAGCTGGAGAAAAGCAGTCGCCAAGGGGTAGAGAACACAGTGATGGGGCACCCAGAGTGCTGCCTCCTTTTATCCCTGTTGGGCCCGGGACACCGGAAAAGGGCGTCTCTCTACTATCTCGTTTCCCCTGCTAAAGGGCCAGGAGCCATGGGCAATTTGTAGAACAGAGATCTCCAAGTCCTTTGCAGCAACAAAGCTTTTCTGATAGCAAGTGGAATATGCTGCCCTTGCAGACTGGAGTGGTCTAATTTGGAGTTTATCTGTGCTCCCTAATTAGGGACCTGAAGAGTTATCCCCTGAAGAGATCTCCTAGCTTTATTTTTCCAGTGTTACCTCCTTCTTGCTTAACTATCAGCAAGGAGCAGGGGAAATGCCTGCCTTTCCCCAGAGGAGACTCACCTGAAAAACCCCAGGTTTCTTCCCAAAAGAAACCATCTCCCTATTATAGGGTCTTGTGTGGAAGCTGGAATTTTTACATCTAGGAAAAGAAGACATGGAAAGATGATTCTTCTTGGAAAGGTGTCCTCAAATATCTGGATCTGGGTAAGAAGCTCCAGGGTCCATCCTTGGGCCATGCTAAGGACCACAGCTGTCTAGCAATGAAGTGGACCCCAGGAATGAAGAGGAACGACTCTGCAGCATCTGCATGACCCCATCAGGCATATTGTCTAGGGCCTTCTGTGTTGGGCAGGGCCTGTGTGGTAGTGACCTTGACATTGCCTTACAACGATGAGAACGTTTCCAGCCAACTGCATTTCCTCCAGTTGGATTTTCTCTCCTGGATAAGATTATCTGTCCTACTCTAGGAGGTCAGGCAGGGGCTGGGACATAAGCCCCCACACTCCCTGGGGAAACACCCCATGGCTGAAGTCACCAAGGAAAAGGACCCCTGAGTTTCACTCCCAGGTTCAGAGTGGGCTCTTCTGCCAGTTTCCTGGCAACTTCAGGGAGCACTCAATTTTGGAACAGGAGTATCACCGCTTTATAGCTCAGGTAGTGTGGGTACAGTGCAATGTTAAAAAATTATTTCGGGGCTGGGCACGGTGGCTCACACCTGTAATCCCAGCACTTTGGGAGACCGAGGAGAGCAGATACATGATGAAACCCCCTCTCTACTAAAAATATAAAAATTAGCCGAGCGTGGTGGCGTGTGCCTATAGTTTCAGCTACTCGGGAGGCTAAGGCCAAAGAATCACTTGAACCCGGGAGGCAGAGGTTGCAGTGAGCTGAGACTGCACCACTGCACTCCAGCTTGGGTGACAATTTCAAAACTAGGTATCTGGCAGCTGCCTTCATGCGAGACTCTGACCACTTCCTATAACTAAACTGGGAATGCTTGGCCTGTTTGGATCCAGCCGAGGGCAGAAGACAACTGCTCCCACTGCTGGGGAGGGAAAAGGAGAAGCTGACCCGGGCAGGGAGCGTGGAGCTTAGGCCTGGAACCTGCCCCAGAAGACTTTCCCCTTCACAGGGTGTTTTCCGCTCAGCCCCTAAGACAATGGTGGAAGGTTCTTCCCCAGGGACCCTGTCTCAGGGGGGCCCTCCAGGCAGAGCCTAGCCCTAGAGCACAGGAGCATGTAATTGAAGGGGTTGCTTATGGTTTTCTAAGTCAGGTTGCAAGGGCAACAGCAGGGGTGCTGCCAGACGCTGGGTTTGCCTCCTTCCTGTGCTGGAGTGTTCAAGTCAACAAATGGTGTGAGTTCCTTGACCTAGGGGTGACTGTCCTACGGCCCCAGCCCCCAAGAAGCCTGCAGACCAATAAGAGGAATCCACACAAAGAACTTAAAGTAGAGCCAAAGCTCTGGAATAACAGAAGAGCATTACGAACCATGGATCAGAGGTGCACTGAGGAATGGCTCATTTTGATTAGGGTTTTTGGGGATCTCCAGAAGCCAGACTTATATTCCCAACAATGCCCATGACAGTTGCTGGCTCAGAGTAGTGGCTCAGAGGTAGTGGGGCTGGAAGTATTCCTTATAGTAGTAGTAGCAATAGTGGTAGTAACATCGTTGTATAATAGTGATGGTAGTAGCAGAAAGAGTTAACACTCATTGTTCACTTCACATGTGCCAGGCATTGTGCCAAGCACTACATGGGATGTCTCACTGACCCTCCTTTACAGCTGAAGAAACAGAGGAACTTGCCCATCTCACTCAACTAGTAAGTTAGAGTTGGGCCCGGAATTCAAGTGCGTCTGGTTTCAAAGTCCATGTTCCTGACCATCATGTTATATGGTAGAGATGGAAGTTAGTAGCAAAGATGCAAAGACATTGTGGTACATGTGGCAGGCATGGCAGCTGTGGGCTGGGACCCTCATGCTTGTGTTTCTGTTATTTTTTATTAAAGTGTGACATGAGGAGAAGGGGAGGTTGTTGCTGAATTCGGGACTTGCAAAGGGTAGCTGCTCATGATAAGACATCACTCTAGGTTCAGAGAGAAAATCAGCCACAGCAAGGATGGGCAGGGGGAAGGAAGAGACTTGCTTTCATGAGCAGCTGTTTTATTCTGGAATCCCCAGCACCTGGCCCTTCATTGCCCGGCTCAAAGGGGGAAATAAACACAGTTCTGGCTAGCTGAGTCTTTGTGCCACCACCACCTGGCTGACTATGAGCCCCAATCTGATAGGAATTTCAACAAAAAGGTATTTACAAAGCAGAAAAAGCATGAGGCTAGATCTTTGAGGCTGGAGAAGACTTGGGGTAAACAAAAAGCAGACATCCAGGTGCCTGGGAAATGCAGCAGAATGAATGGGGTCCATCCACACTCAGAAGTGTGTGATGGGCTGAGAAAGGCCAGGACTAGGGCTAGGGGTCCTGGCACCCTTTGTATTCATTACAAAGGGTGCCTCTGTGGGCTGGGCCCTGTGCTGGAGGCTGGCAAATAAGGGTTACTGACAGTGGTGGTAATGATGGTGGCGGTGTGGCTGTGACGGAGAAGGAAAAGGTAGAGGCAGAGTAGGATTTCCTGACAACAGTGTTGTGATTGTGGCCACACAGAAGCAATCCTCCTAATTCGTTCCTAGGGAACTTAATTGCAGGGGAATTGTCTTTGGCCTGTGCAGTCAGATCCCTAGAGTTCCAGCCTTCACTGTGTTGGATACCCTTTAATTAGTCATCACACACCACACCCTGGTCTTTGAGTTCATTGGACTAATGAGTGTCCCAAGGCCAGAAGAGATTAATTAGTTCATTAAATGTGTATAAAACTGGGCATCTACTGGGTGTTCAGCTCTATGCTAGACAGAGGGAGATATCTGAGACGCTCTCTTTCTCTTTTAGGAAGTTAATTGAACTGGAGGAGAAACAATATAAACAGAAACAATAAAAATACAGAAGTTGTTTTGCTGTTGTTATTGCTGTAGTTTTAATTCTACATGCCTATATTGGATTATGTGCTTGAACAAGTAACTCAGACAAGCTGTTCATTGAAATTCTGATCTAAAAAGAATTTAAAAAGTTCATGAAAATCTACTTTTTGCTAACCCTAAATCTTCTCCACCTTTGAATTAAAAAGAAACGGAAAAATAGAATAAAAGAGAGGCTGGGCTCTCTGAGGTAGGGGCTGGGAACCGAAAAGTTGGCCAGATGGGGCAGGTGCATGGGGCATCCCTCAGACAGCGAGAGGCCCAGGCAGATTGTAAGGGAAGGCTCGACTTGGGAGGCAGAGATGGAGGCAGAGATGGCGGTGCAGGCCTAGACAGTTCCCTTCTCCCTGCAGACACTGTGGAATCATGCAAGGGTCCTGATTTCACAGGGCCAGTGCTTTTGGTTAAGGAATAGTCTCTGTGTTACAAGAGGAGGGCTTTGGAGACACAGGTACCTCAGGGAGCCCAAGGGAGCTGAGTCAATTGTGCCATAATCTCTCATCATCTTCCTGAAGCATAAGAATCCCATTCTGCAGAGCACATCTCAACAGAGGGAAATAAAAAGCAGCCCCATGAAAAATCCCAATGGCCGTAACCATCATATCTATAATTTGAAGATGAATAATGAAGGTTGTTTTTCTCTAGCCCTTTGGCCTTTGACTGCTCCTGGGCACAGAACAACAGTTGAGGGACCCAGATTCTGCAGATCAAGGTCATTAAAGAAAAGAGAAAGGCCAGGCATGGTGGCTCATGCCTGTAATCCCAGCACTTTGGGTGGCCGAGGTGGGCAGATCACTTGAGGCCAGGAATTTGAGACCAACCTGGCCAAAATGGTGAAACCCTGTCTCTAATAAAAATACAAAAATTAGCTGGGAGAGGTGGCACATGCCTGTAATCCCAGCTACTTGGGAGGCTGAGGCAGGAGAATCTTGTGAACCCAGGAGGCAGAGGTTGTAGTGAACTGAGATTGTGCCATTGCACTCCAGCCTGGGGGACAAGAGCAAAATTCCATAAAAAAAAGAAAGAAAGAAAGAAAGAAAGAAAGAAAGAAAGAAGGAAAGAAAGGAAGGAAGGAAGGAAGGAAGGAAGGAAGGAAGGAAGGAAGGAAGGAAGGAAGGAAAGAAAGAGAGGAGAAAAGAAAAGAGAAGAGAAAGAAGCTTGAAGAATTCTTGGCCGGGCGCGGTGGCTCAAGCCTGTAATCCCAGCACTTTGGGAGGCCGAGACCGGCGGATCACGAGGTCAGGAGATCGAGACCAT
>NC_045443.1:49717821-49874387 GCF_002776525.5 Piliocolobus tephrosceles
AAAAAAAAAAAAGAATTCTTGAGATAACTTTGCGGGGACAAGACTTGGGGACAAACCACAGCACCTTAGCACTGGAAAGGACCTAAAACTGAGTTCTCTGATTTCCCTTTGAAAATAAGCTCAGTGCAGAAACCTAATACCCTCTGCCTGTCTGAACCGGTTTGAAAGGAGCCTGTGTTTCCATCTTAGTCCAAAGTTAGCTAGCCTAGACAACAGAGTTCATCTGCTTTTGCCCCATGTGTCTCCCAAAACCCTTCACTTTCCTGACATTAAATTTTCTGTGCCAGGAGTCCGATGACAGATGGGATATGCACCAGAGACATGGGCAGAGCCCACTGCTGCAATCCTGGGCTCTAGACATGGCTGGGGGCTGAGTCGGAGAGGGTGTGGAGAGTGAAGCAGAAAGCTCCGTGTTGGTGAGAGGGGGAATAGGAAACTCTGGGCACAGAGGAATAGGAAAAGCACCCCAGGCAAGATGATATGGAGTATCTAGATACTGTTTTGTAGAGTACTCAACTATCCCAGTTTTCCTAGGGCTGAGGGGTTTTCCAGAACATCCAACTTTCAGTGCTACAGAAGTTCTGGAAAGTTCTGGACTGTTCTGGAAAAAACTGGACCCTTGATCACAGGACCATCACACACCATATTGCAGAGCTCTGAGTACCACACTCTCCAGTGGACCCTAAGGATCACTGAAGTCACGTCTACCAAGCCTGCAAAACTTAAACACTCAAGCAATCCCTGTCTCCATCCCTACTAGACCCCCTTTTCCCCTCACACACACTCTTGTTAAATGAATTCCTCAGATTATGAGAAGAAAGCAGATGGCTGGATGGCATGAATTTTTATTTAATTCCAATCCCTCTCACTCAATGCCTGTCCTGTTATAGGCACTGTACTGAGTGAAATCCTAGACGGTCAGTCAGCATGGTCAAAATTCCCATTTCTTGGTGTCACATTAGTGTAGAGCACATTGTGCAGTAAGCCTTTGTTTATTAAACACTTAGCAGAGGATGTTTAGTGACCTGAAACCTGGCAGTTTCCTTATCACTGCTAGTCTCGTGGAAGTTTCTACCTATACCTCTCGGGGTAAACGTGGGGGGCTGCCTCTCTGCAAGCACCCTTCTCTGAGTCTAGGACCTTCTCCACTTCTTCCCAGCATGGGTATCTCGCTCCTCTCTGCTATAGCCCAGCTCAGGATGGGCATGCTCCACCTTTCCCACCTGGAGAGAGAAACATCAGAGCAGTTTAACCAAGTTGTTGCAGGGCCCATACAGAGCCTTTATGCCAATCAGAAAAAGGCGCCCCTTCCTGTGGGCAGATGCAGCCCTTTCCAAGGGTACATGGCTGGATTTCAGCCTCTACTTCCCCCGCACTGAGACTTAGTGCTCAGCACAACCTGCATGCCCCACCAGGGCCACCCTGGTAGCTTGCCTAAGTCTCAAGGATGGGCTCATGGTCCACTGGTGAGTTGGAGCCTCTGATCAGAGCTCCCACACAAAGGGTCATGGGCGCCTCTTGGCTTCCCCAAACACGCGCCTCCTTCTCCAGGGCTGCCTGAGCTCTGTCTGCCAGTTCCCAGGGTCTTTCCTCTCTGATCCCTGGGGAAAAGTGGTGGTCTCCCAGCTCCCCGCTCACTGGCACCCACAGGGCTTGTCACTAGGAACTCTGCCCCACCTAGTTTTTCTTTGGCTTAGGGATCAGCGGGCTACTGTTCATTGTTCCAGTCTGAGTCTCCTTTTGTCTTCAGCACCTCCTGAATTGTGTCTCTCCAAACTCCTCCATTCTTGGTTCTCTCCCTGCTCGGGCTCCTAAGGTTTCTATGATGGAACAGGACCCTAGCCCCTGACTGTAGATCAAGCACTCTTTAGTTCTCTTTCTCTCCTCCTCTTCTTTTTTCTTTTTTCAAGAAAAGCTCTCTGAACTCTTTACGACTCTACCCACCACCTACCTAGTCATCACAGGGAACTTTTCTCAGCTCCAGTGCACATAGGTATGTGAAGACAAGCACCGTCTTGCCCTGGGAAGGACACGTTTCTTCCATTTGTTCATTTTTAAATTCCACTAGGCCCCCATCTGGGCACTATTTAATCCGTCTCCTTACCTCAGACCCCCTCCACCTTCCCTCCAGCCACTTCAGGAAGAAATTTATATTTTCTGAGACCCCAACCCCCTTTATTACGGGATTCATTTTTGAAAGACAACAGGGAGGCTGGGGGAAATGCCTTAATCTTTTGATCTTCACTGTGAAGTTTGATGCTTGATCCACCTCTTCCTCTGCCCATTTGCAAAGCAAACAAGCCGGCTGTGCATTGGGCTGTAATTAAGCCACATCATCGCTAATGACATGCTCTCTATCTCCCGTCATCAGAGCATCACACAATCCATCCAAACAGGAAGGAGAAGCCCAACCCTGCACCATCCCTGGGGAGTGCTCTAGTGGTGGGTCAGGCCTGGGGTGGCAACTGCCTCCAGTGTGGAGGGAATGACCAGCTTCCCTCCCTGGGCCCACATCATATCTGAGCCTGCTGGGCCCTGGGGAAAGGTGTGAAGAAGGGACAGGAGAAGGGGAGAGATACCAGGCAGGGCAGAAGCACTAGGGGCCTGGCAATGTGGAAATTGGGAGGAAGAAACATTTCCACCATAGGCAATGTGGAAATTGGGAGGAAGAAACATAAAAGTAGCATGTCAAGAAGACATAGAAGAAGTGGAGTCTTTCGAGAAAGGAGCTAGGGAAGGCTGGGTCAGTGAGGACGGTAGGTTGCTGCTGAGGGAAGGGCTAAAAAGGGAGAGAATGGAGGATGAACCCTGAGGTTGGGGCAGGGGACTGAACTGAGCCCTTCAGAGCTCCATGAGAGACACATCCATGCAGCCCTGGCCTGTAGGTGGACGGGATGGGTGGCCTACTGGATACAGGGAACCTCTCACTGCTGTGGGGTGAGGGACCCTCAGCACCACCCTCACCAATGCAGACCTGCCGTGGAATTTGAGGCTTGGGCAGGTGGGACCTAGGGGAAGCTTGACGCTGGCACCTGAGCCTCAGGGTCAGAGAGTGAGCTCCTCCATCTGGAGCCAAGACCACAGCCAGCCCTTTTGGAAAGTTCTATCCCCCTCTCCTGCAGAAAAGGAGGCAGGAGATGTTGACACCAAGAGACCAAGTCCCCATCTTCCCAGTGTCATGGGCCCCCACTGAGGCAAGTGGTGTCTTATGCAGGGCAATCAGGTTGGACACACAGCTGTGGGCTCAGGAGGAAGGTGATGAAATGAGCCAGGAGCCTGCAGATCTGAGAGTTGGGGAGAACGACTCACATCACAGGGAAAGCCGTCTGGAAGTGAGAGCCAGTGAAAGCAAGTCCTGGGTCATAGTGGCTCCCATTTCAGGGAAGAGGAACAGGGGCAGTGTGGAGCAAGGGTGGGGGCTGCATGTTATAACAGGGGCCAAAGAGAAGGCTCAGAGGAACCAGCAGCCCTTCCAGGAGGAGAGAACCTTCTGGAAATGGATGTGGGCTGGGAGGCTGGAAGAGAATGTAATGGGACCAGAATGGAGCCAGAAACTAGCCTGGCAGGTGTGCCTGAAGTGCGACATGGAGCTTGCTATGCACTAGTCACTGTGCTAAGCTCTGTGCACATTTCAACTCATTTCATCCTCACACCAACCTGTCAGGTAAATACTCTTGTTTTTCCCACATTACAAGTGAGGAAAGAGAAATTGAGCAGAGAAACTGAGTTGCCCACATCGCAGTTACAACTGGGAAAAGAAACAAATCAACAAAAGGATTCAGATCCACGCCTGGCCGACTGCGAAGCATGTGTGCTTCCACGCTGGACTTCTAAGGTCCCTTTCAGTACTGGATCCACCACGCTATGGTTCAGGTCTTGAGCTCGGAGCAGCTTTAATTTAGAACTTGGGATGCATCTGGCGTTCCAGGAAGAAGGATCTGGAATCTCTCCTGGAGATGGACGAATTGGAAGCAAGAAGGAGGGATTTCGGGGATAAGCCCCTGAGAGGGGTCTGCATCTAAATGGGGATGCAGTGTGGATGACTCACCGGGGAGAAGGGATAGACAAGCCAATGGCAGCTGGTTTGCAGGAGAGGAGAGACCCTCAACATCTCTGGCACTCCTGGAAGTTTTGCTAAATGTGAATGTAAGGACTGAGGGGCAGTGCAGAACAATTGTCCTTCGTCTAGTTGCCACTCTATAGGCGGCTGAAGTGGCAGAGCCCCTGAGAGGGAGATTGGAAACAGCTGGCAAAGGGCAGCTCAAACCCCAGAGCAGCTGCCAAATGGGACCTAAGCAGTCTTTAACAAGCTCCCTGTCTCCAACAATTCACATCCCTGTTACCACCTCCCCCAGGAAGCCTTTCCAGATTGTGTTCCTCTCTCAGGCCTTTCTTCCTATGGAGCCCCTTGGCTGTGCCTTGCCGGTGCCTCCATGACTGGCTCATCTACTGCCTGAGAAAGAAAGAGTTCTCAGAGGAGGGAGGGGTTTGCACACAGAGCAGGCAGGGCTTAGGAGAGGGGGCCTCAGTTGAGTCATGGGGGCCCTCACTCCAAGGACCTCTGGATCAGCACCAAGATTTTCAGGAAAAGCTGTCTGAAGGCCTCAGGTTCTCTAACTAGAGGTGTGGAGGTTCAGGCAGCAGGCAGCATCAGCCCCTGCCCCCTTCTCCTTCCTGTAAGAGGAGAGGCCAGAGAGGAGAGGAAGAGGAGACAGGAGTCAGGCCCAGGCAACACAGAGGCTGGGGCCAGCCTGGGCACGCCAGGGAGTGAAACAGCATCCCTCCCACTGGCAGCTCCACGAGGGATGCAGAGCCTGTCTAGGGTCATCCTACACCCTCCCTGCTGTAGGGAAGTCTTTCCTCTGGAGTCACAGGGATGGAAAGTGCAGTATCCAGGACCGATGGCAGAGGGCAGTGTGTGCACAAAATAGAGGCATGGAGGGTTTTCCCCTGCTTGGAAATGAACAGCCAGTGACCAGATAGGGACGTGTTTTAGTTAATTAGTTAGTTAATTTAGTTAATGGACTCCACCTGTCACTTAGTCCATCTCGGCCAGGGCAAAGTCCTGCTGTTGATCCACACTCCTCAGACATGAACCAGCCCACAGCCGGCAAACACAGACTTATGCTTTGAAAATACTAATAACAACAGTGAGCATCTACAGGTGGCAGACTGTGTTCCAGGCACTGGTTTACTTCCCTTATCTCTTTTCCTATTCTCTGATCTCCTCTAAGTTGAGTTCTTTGAAAGGTAAGGAGGTGTCAAAGCCAGGAGCATAGACTCCAGAATCAGACTGGAATTCAGTTCTTCCCAATTACTAACCGAGTGACATTTGGTTAGTTACTTAATTCCTCTGAGCTTCAATATCCTCACAAGTTAAATGGACATTATAATAATCACATCTTATAAAAACAATGCATGTCAGATGGTTGGGAGAATTCATTGAGTTACCAGCCATAAAGAGTTGAGCAGAGTGACTGCTGAGAACGATTTCTGGCACACAGAAAGCACTTCGTAACGGCCAGCTTGTATTCATCTTCTTTCACAAGCGCAGGATCTTGCACTAGGCCACTTCTGGCAATTAGAAGAGCCAGACTTCAAAACTTGGTATATGACTCTTCTGCCACAATGCTAGGCCCAAGGGGATCGTTTATCTGACAGTCCTGGCTTTGCCAGTTGTCCAAGGATCCAGCTTAGTATTTACTTAGATCAAAAGTGTCCCAGTTTGAGTGACTGCCTGCATACAAATGCATATAAAACACAAATTTATTAACACAAATATGTCTTATCACTTGCACACCAGGCCATCGAGACATGGGTATGTTGTGTGTATATCCAGCTCTTTTTCCCAGGGAAGGTGGGCTAAACTAAGGCATGCATTCCCTTGGCAAAAGTGCTGACTGTGAGCCGCACCCTGGAACAAGGGGATGTAGGGCATGGAGTGAGAGACAGACATGTGAGCAGCTGACATGACACCAGAAAAATAGAGTGCCAGCTTTAACACAGGCACAGGACAGGGCTGTGAGTGTGAAGGCCACTGGTCCAGCCCCGGCTGCTCGCCAGTGCTGTGAATATGGACAGATCACTCAGCCATCTGGGACTCAGTTTGCCTGCCCGTAGAATACAGGTGTGGGGCAGGGAGGTGTTGGGCCATGACTGAAATGATCCTTCTCATGTAATGCTTGAAGACGAGTGGTCCACCTGGAGGGACCAGGCACCACAGAAATGTGGGTGGTGAAGTCTCAGTCAGGCCACACAGGGTGCACAGGCTGTCCATCAGCGGGTAATGGACATCTGAGGTCGAGAAAATGTTATGTGCAAAGGCCCTCGGGTGTTAAAAGTCTGACCTGCACGGGGAAAGGCTAGAGAATAAAGTGGGAAGCGATGCAGGGGAGACAGGATCTCGGGCACTCTGAATGCCACCCTCAAACGAAGCTTGCACTTGAAAGATGGTCTCGCATTAAGGGTTTTTCTCAAATTAACTGTGCTGACTCTGAGAAACAAACATTCTTTCTGAAACACACACATATACACACATATACACACATACACACAAACATACACACACATACACATACACACACACACACAGAGCTAAAAGAGCATCCTTGAATCTCTCAGCTTCTTACTCCACTGAATTTTTCTTCATAGTAGTTAGCACTGCTTGACTTCATATTATATATCACTTCGGTAGGTGCATATTTTCACTCTCCCTCTATGGGGCCAGTGTCTGTGCCTATTTTGTTTCTTCTGGTAATGCCAGTGCCTGAGCAATGCCTTGCTCACTAAATATTTGTTAAATGAGCCACTACTTCATATATACCTTAGACAGACAGGCTATAAGCATATACACACACAGGCCTTACACATTAGGGTAAAAAGGAAGTCGGTTAAAAGAAGAGGAAGGCAGGGCCACTGTGTGGGAGCAGGACTGGGGAGTGAGTGGTGGGTGGTGGAGAGTGAGACGCTGGGGAGAATGAAGGGACGACCACTCGCTACACAGACAGTGAGTGTGCACAGCTGCGGGTGCTTTAAGAACCAGAGCAGGAAGCTGTGCGGAGCTCTAACATCTGTATCTGATGTGGAGTAATGATGTCTCACAGGGCTATTGTGCAGAATAGGTGGCACAGGGCACGTGAAGCAAAGGGCCTGCCCAGCAGCTGCCTGGGTAATACATTTCAACTGTTTACAAGGATCAGCCCCCTCCCAGTACCTACCTGGCTAAAACCAGTGAAGAGCCACATGAGCCCAGGACCCAGAGTGAAACAAGTGTCAGATGAAGAAAAGTTAAGGCCCTGCAGATGGTGACATTCTGGGCAACAGATTCAACTGAGAACCAAACAGATTTACTCATTTATTGCAGGAGAAGCAGAGGACAGGACACAATCCCAATCAGAAGATGAAAAGAGTCCCTTGGCAGCAAAGGCCCTAGAAAGGCATGGAGGCAGAGGGGCTTGTAGCTGGCCGTGGGGAAACATCCTGGGTATGTGTGTTGTCTTTGCATTTCAGGCAATGACCCAACAAAACGGGACTAAGAAGGAGGCCACTGAGAGAGCTCATGACTGGACTCCTTGCATCGAAGCATCACACCTTGAGGACAACAGAGAGAGGAAATGGAGTTGGGACTGTGGTGACAGATAAAGCATTTCTTGACTTGGAAAGGGAGCCTAGGGAAGGAGAGGGAGGAAATGGGTGGGTTGGGAAGCCTTCTGCTCACAGAGCCAACCACTTGTCCATCATCTGGAGGCCTTTTTGGTGGCACAACTGCTCCCCGAGGTTTTGGCAAGGGGATCCTTGAGCTCGCTGCCACAGCTGCCTTTGGTCTTGACGTCTGCAGCTGCAGTTTTGTAGCTATAACTGCTCGAGGTGCCAAAGCCCATGCTGAAGCCAGCCCCTCCTGCCCCAGCACTGGTGCTGCTGATGACGGCTGGAATGGATGAGAGAAGATCTCAGCCCCAGTCAGCCCTAGCCCCACGTCAGACCCCCACATCCCGGGCCACCCCCTTTACTCTCGCCTGCAGTGGCTTCCTGCTGAGATGGATTCTCTCTGTTGTGTGTTTCAGTTTACTAAGAGATTTTTATCAGCACTGATCATATGGCTTCATTTTTCATGCATTTAGCCTCATACACTTGACCTTTTCCAATTAGTGTGTGAATTTCCCCCATGGGCAGGACAAATGAAGAGAGGCACTTCCCAGGGCCCATCTGGTGCTGCTGGTCTGCTGATGAGGAAAGGGGCCACTGAGGGCCCTGTCTCTCAGCACCACAGCATCTCCACACAGGCTCTCCAGCTTTTACAGCTGAGGATGTGCTCTCATTCATTCATTCAACCATTCCATCTAATTCATTCATTCCATCACTCAACCCTTTAGGCCCCTCAGTCCCCCTTAACTACAATCTGGGGCCTTTGTTTTGGTCAACAGAAAAATAATGTCACCATTAAGCATCATTCGTTGGATGATACACTCATGAGTATCATTTGATCTTTCTATAGGTTGTACTTTTGTCTCTCATGACAGTCTTCTCCATCCACTGCTTCCCCCTAGTTACTACAGCCAGTTCATTCCCTTTGCCCTTAAGTCTCCCCTGAGCCCCCTCTGTCATTCTGATTTCTCTTTTGTGTCATGAATTACAGGGACTCGGACTTCTGGTAAGGTGACTAAGGGCAGAACTGAGATCTGCAGATACTTACAGATGCTCACAGAATTTGGATATTCACCAGACATCCTGAAGAAGGAGAAGAAAAACAGGTAAATCCCCCATAAATAATCACCCCAACCACCACCTCTGTGAATAAGCCTCTCCACGCAGAACGTGCCTTCCCAACCCCATCCCAGCCTCCTTTCTTCCCACACATCCCAGTGCGACCTCCCAAGAAATAGAGAAATGGAAATCTGCTGCAAGGAGTCAGCCCTCCATCAAGATACTTTGGAACTGCTTGCTGTGTGGGATCATTAGGCCTCCACTTCCCTCTAGTTATTCCACTGGTCTTAGATGATTAAGAAGAATGAGCTTACCTCCCCATTGGAGCCCCAGGCTTTGCTGGAGCGACCTTGAACTTGGACGGCCCTTAGAGGCCATCTTGCTCCTCCCCACCCACCCACAAAAATGCACCATGAAGGGTCAGGGGATGCTGTTTCTCAAACATTGCTGGCATTAATACCTCCTCTCCCACAACCTTTGGGATTTTTTACAATTTGGTCTTTTTTGCTGTCCAATTTCGGCATTCCTAATCATGTGACAAGCCCATTTGCTGTATGGTTTTACTTCAGCAGGACCTAAACAGGACCAAACTGTTTCCCTTGGAGCTTCCTACCATAGCAGAGATAAAACTGGCCCCGACACAGGGTATCCGGCCCCGACACAGGGTATCCGGCCCCTCACCTGCACTCCTCGCCCTCCAGCAGCTTGCGGTAGGTGGCGATCTCCACATCCAGGGCCAGCTTCAGGCTCATGAGCTCCTGGTACTCACGCAGCATCCGTGCCAGCTCCTCCTTGGCCTGGTGCAGGGCGCCCTCCAGCTCATCCAGCTTGGCCCGGGCGTCCTTCAGGGCGCAGTCCCCCCGCTGCTCAGCGTCAGCAATGGCCGTCTCCAGATTGGCGCACTGAAGGGCAAACAGATCCAGCACTTAAGAGTTAGAGCCCAGTTCTGAGATCTTGCTAGGACAACCTCCCCTTGTTTTGTCCTGACTGATGGTAAATGCTTGGAGATCCTACTGGTTTATCCAACTTTGGCCATCCCTAGAAGTGAGTCTGTTCTTCCCCTCACTCCAGGCATGGTTCACCCTGGCTCATTCCTCTGCATCTGAAAGTAGAAAACCTTCACCTGGGAGGAAGGAGGGGAAGGCACTGAGAAAGTGGTTGGCCTGGGCATGTGGCCCCTGCCCTCTCCCTCCTGGCCTGAAATATCAGCTGTAAGATTCTTATGTCAACTCTGAAAAAAAAAGTCTGTGAGCAGCTAGACTTCATTCAGCTCTGCAGTGTACAGGTTGTTTTAGGAGATCCCATAAATCACAGGGAAAACATGAGGGCTAATATAGTTCCTACTAATAAAATGTCCTATAAACTTGCCACACTTAGAGTTTGGTCCCCAAATCCCACAGAGAACTATGCTAAATGGTAACAGGCTTAGAAGATACCTTTACATAACTGAGAACAGAGAACCAAACACTGCATGTTCTCACTTATAAGTAGGAGTTGAACAATGAGAACACATGGACACAGGGAGGGGAACAATGTACACTGGAGCCTGTTGGCGGGTGGAGAGAGATAGAGCTTTAGGAAAAATAGCTTAAAAAAAAAAAAAAACCATAGCTAATGCATGCTGTGCTCAATACTTAGGTGATGGGTTGACAGGTGCAATAAACCACCATGGCACACGTTTACCTATGTAACAAACCTGCACATCCTATACATGTACCGCAGAAGTTAAAACAAAAATTAAAATTAAAAATAAATAAATAAATAAAATAGACTGGGCATGGTGGCTCATGCCTGTAATCCCAGCACTTTGGGAGGCCAAGGAATGTGAATCACCTGAGGGCAGGAGTTCAAGACCAGCCTGGCCAACATGATGAAACCCCGTCTCTACCAAAAATACAAAACTTAGCCGGGCGTGACGGCACACAGCTGCCTGTGGTCCCAGGTACTCAAGAGGCTGAGGCAGGAGAATTGCTTGAACCCAGGAGACAGAGGTTGCAGTGAGCCCAGATTGCGCCACTGAACTCCAGCCTGGGCGACAGAGGGAGAATCCATCTCAAAAATATATATATATAATATATATAGAAAGATATATATGAATTAAAGAAGATACCTTTGCATAACTGCAGCTAGGGCTGTGTGCTTACACGTATGTGAAAGCCCCCACGGGGCTTCCTGAGCCCTTCAGTCCGGATGTATTCCCTCAACTAAGGTTTTGGTGAGAGGTGAGGTTTTTTTTCTGGGGTATGCCCATTTGTAAAGCCACATTTGCTTCACACCAAGGAAAGCAGCTGATCCAAGGCCAAATGGGCTGTAGAATATTGTCCAGCTGTCACCATCCTCCTCTGCTGGGCAGGCCCCCAGCAGTGCCAACGCCCTCGCATTTTGGATGAGTGGCTCACAGCCTCAAGTAGATGCCTAGGACCCAGCCTTCTAGCCACAGAAAACCCTTCCCCACCCTTGGGACTGTAGAGGTTTTAATCTTTCATGGAGTGGCCACACACACTGTCACCTGAATTCGTCAAACTGTCTTCTGTTCTTTTTTTACTGACCAAGATCCCACAGAGTGAACCTGGGACAGAGACACACCAAAAGCTTGGGTCTTCTGAATGTGGCCTGAGTTGAGAGGACTTGAAATTTTAGCATTCTTTGAAACAAATGTCACATGGATGCTGAGGACACCAAATGCCATGAAACTCTGCATGTGATGGAGGAGGCCAGAAGGGCAGGAAGCACCTTAGCTGAGGGCCTTCAAAAGGAGCCGCAATGGGGACTCAGCATTGTGAGTGATCCCCATTTGTTCCCCACAGAGGATATCTTCCCTCACCACCAAAGCCAGGTCACTTTCTGGTAATAATCTCATCCAACCATAAACACATAGCATTTCATTACTTAAACACTGTAGTAGAATACTGAGGGTAGCTTCAAACATCTGTGTTTTTTTCTGCACTTCCATAGCTCTTGATTAAACAAAAACACAAGTTATTTAATGCTGGTCTTTCTTCTTCCCACTACTATGAGCACAGAGGAGTTGTGTGTATGTGTGTGTGTGGGTGGGTGTGTGTGTGCGTGTACACGTGTAAGCATGCACCATGCAGGGTGAAAGATGGGGTGCAGAGGAGGGTAAGGAGATGGGGCCTTAAACCCTTGCACTGCCTCCACAAACTTGAGAACTCATGGGTTTGCTTGCTTTAGAGCCACAGGTGTGGTTGCAGGGGTACTACGTCCCAGAGAGTGGGACCTCAATGCGGTGCCCTCCCCACAGCACAGCACTAGTGCAGGAAGGTCCCCCACGAGTGCAGGGCCCTGAGCCCGATCTAGGTTGTGGGGGCTGTGCCTCCTCCATTTTGTTCTAAAATCTTCTGCTGGATTTTCTCTCCTCCCACAAGGAATCATCATGCAAAACCTTCAAATCTTACCTCCTGCGTTAGGTCTAAACTCCATGGCCTGCCTATTCCTACCCAGTCTTGTCCCCTGCTCCCTGCCACCCCTGCTGAGCAGCGAGCCCCCTGCCCTAGATAGGCAAGCTCACCTGCATGCGTGCCGTGCACATCCCTACCTAGGCTCATTGCTCCTGCCGGCTCCTTCACCTGCTTTTTCCCCTCTCCTGGTGTAATCTCACCTCCTGCAAAGCTTCCCTGGGGTCCTCATTCACCTCCCACCCCTCTGGGCTCCTGCAGCACTCACTTACCTACAGTGTGTAGGCTGCTTTATCCCTCCACATCTGTTCAGATCATCCTCTCCTGGTAAATTAGAGGAGAACCTAAGGAGGGCACTGTGTTTTACCCTTTCTTCATGTTATGTCTGGCCCAGATTGCAACTCAATAAATACTGTTAGTGGATTCATTTCATAGAACCCACCTGCTTCTTCACATTCCCTATCTCTGAGCGGATCCTCTGGATCAGGCGGTTGAGCTCAGAGATTTCAGCCTTGGTGAGTTTAAGGTCATCCCCATGCTGGCCTGCTGTGACCTGCAGCTCCTGGATCTGAGGTTGGGTGACAAGAGAAGAGGAACACAAGGATACTACTGAACTAGGGCAGGTTCTTTTTCTTCTGGACAAAAAAGTCCTGCCCTAGTTCAATAGGATCCTCAGGTTCTCAAACATGAGGGCCTTAGCGGAGTTTGAATTTTCTGTCCTCAATTTGCCAAAGTTAGAAACGTGAAGAAAACGTGAAGATAAGACAATGTATGTGAATTACCCATAGAAACAGAGTCAGAATCCTATCAGGGTTGTAGCTAGTGTGGCCTCAGCCAAAGGCCATGACAGGACAAGGGCTAAGCCCCATATAAGTCCACAAAACAAGCAGAGACTGTAGTTAATCTCCCTTACCCATGGGGTGGCATTTCCACAAGGCTCAACTCCAAGACAAAGGAGGTCTTGACTGAGCCCAAATACACACACACACACACACACACACACACACGTACACATGCACACATGCTGAGAGGGTGCTAGCTGTGGCCAGTGAGACTCAGCACACCTGGCACCCAGCTCACCTTGGTCTGGTACAGGGTCTCAGCCTCGGCCTTGCTCTTCAGGGCGATCTCCTCGTACTGAGCACGGACCTCGGCAATGATGCTGTCCAGGTCCAGGTTCCGGTTGTTGTCCATTGACAGGATGACAGACGTGTCGCTGATGTGGGACTGGATCTGAGCGATCTCCTGGGGACAGTTTGGGGAGGGGAGCTAGTTAAGGGGCCCTCATGAGGAACCAGTTTTTGTGGTCCTCCTGGGCAAATTCCTCACCATCTCTCTCTGCCACTCCTCAGCGTTTGAACTCTGCCTCAGCAGCAGTGCCTGGCAGGCATGTGAATGAGCACCTTAGGTTTCAGCCCCAAACTCTGGGACTCCTCTCTCCATTACACACTCAAAACCACTCTTGCCCTCTTCTACATTCTCATCCTCATAAACCAGCCACCACCACCCTCTGCCCATAGGACCAAGTCTGAACTCTTTACCTAGCATGTGAAGACCCCTAGGGAGTCACCAGCACTGATCCCTTCCCCAGGCCTCTGCACCCTTCCTCATTCCTCATGCTTTAGCACAGGACAGGCTCCTGGACCTTCCATTTTTCTGCCCCCCTCAGCACCCACTGAAATCTTCCTCTTTCTTCTCTCTCTCCAAGAACCTTCACTGATGGCTCAGGCAGAACCCACCATTCCTTCCTCTGCTCTCTGAAATCTCAGCTACATGGTGTTTTCCTGCCAGGCTGTGAACTCCTGGAGGGTGAGAATCATTTCTTCTCCTTCATGGACTCCTCAAAACCTAACTCATTGTTCAGCACCCAGAAGGGCCTTGGTGAATGTCAGGGCCACCAGGTTGAAAGCTTTCTCCCTCCCAATTCTTGGTCCACACCGCCCTCTAGCCAGGGGCCAGAAGCCACTTGTTAAAGGAGTAGACCTCCCAAGAGAGGTCAGCCAAGTCCTTACCCCTTCATAAAGGCACTTGAAGAATTTAATCTCATCTGTCAAGGAGTCCACCTTGGCCTGGAGCTCAACCTTGTTCATGTAAGCAGCATCCACGTCCTGGGAGCATGTGACAGTCAAGCCGCCCTGAGAGGGCCTTCCCTGCCCATCCCTCCCTCCCTGCCACAGGAAGCCTTGCTCTCTCCGCTCCCTTCACCCTGTGCTTCATGGGGGGCTCAGTCCCTGAGAGTAAACCAACTAACATGCAGTGCAATGGCCACACCAGTAGTGCAGTAAAATGCCCAGATTTTAGACTGGCAAATTCTAGAAACAGCATGCATCCCAGGCAAGGGACTTGGAGGGAGAGGTTGGGAAGTTAAAGTGCCAATCACCCCTGCCCAAGGGACTGAGTGACCTACAGGGCCCCTTTCCTCACCCTACAAGCATCACTGTGCCAAGTGGTCAGGGAGCCCTCTAGGCTTCTTCCAGCCCATCTTGCACCCCTCTTACCTTCTTGAGCACCACAAACTCATTCTCAGCAGCCGTGCGTCTGTTAATCTCTACCTCATACCTGCATGGGGCAAGACAATGAGATAATTCAGTTCTGCAAATACTCACTGAACTGTTAGTTATCACCTCTGTGCTGAGAGCTGCAGGGTGGGGGTCTTCAAACTGGGATTCATGTACCCCTGGGGCACACATAACCTTCCTAAAGGGGATGCAGGGAAGGACATATTTAAAGGAATCAATTTCCAGCTCCTCTGTCCCTATGCAGTCTGCCTTAAAACTACCTGCCTCAGAAGCACCTGTGGTTGACATGTCATGCAGATTCTACTGTCCCTCTCCCTGTCACAATTAGCCCCTCCCACATTATAGCAGAGGTGAAAAGGCATTCCCTTCTGGCACATGGCATCTTGATACTGTGCAATGACTCAGGGTGCAAAAACCTCCTAGGCACCAAACAAAAGCATTGTTGTCACTTTCAAACTGTATGTTATACCTATTTCTTATACATATTTCTGTTCCAGGTGAAGCAGAAACAGAAGCAAGGTCTAAGACACAGAAATTTGGTTAGGACTGGGATGTTCTTAATACAGACATATTGTTGATTGGGGAGGTAAGGGTACTAATCATTTTACTTAAAGACCTTACCTCTTCCATCCCTTATTATTCTCAAAGAATACATTACAGGACATTTGTGAGAGTATAGTAACGAAATAGAGCATTGGTAAGAAATAATCAATGATAAATGGATAAGCAAAATGTGGTGTATACATACAATGGAATATCATTCAGACTTAGAAAGAAAAAAAATTCTATACTATGCTAAAATATGGATGAACCTTGAGGACATTCTGCTAAGTGAAAAGAAGCCAATCACAAAAAGACAAATATTCCAAAAGACAAATGATCTCATTCATGTGAGGTACGTAGAGTAGTCTAAGTCAGACACATAAAGTAGAATGGTGGGAGCCAGAGGCTGGGAAGAGGGGAAGGAAGAAATGAGGAATTAGTGTTAAGTGGGTATACAGTTCCCATTTCACTAGATGGAAAGTGTGTTCTGGAGGTGGACGGTCATAATGGTTGCAATGTATTTGATACCACTGAACCATCCACTGAAAAATGGCTAAGATGGTAAATTTTGTTATGTGTATTTTACCTCAGTAAAACATTGAAAAAAAGAATTAAGGCTAGATAATAGCTTTTCTATTCATGTACTTAACATAAACAATCCTTTTCAGCTCTTTGCTCATTCCTAGGGCATGTCCCTGGCAGCCCCCTCCTCAAAAAGTACTGTTGAGTGTGGCGATTCCTCAAGGATCTAGAACTAGAAATACCATTTTACCCAGCGATCCCATTACTGGGTATATGCCCAAAGGATTATAAATTATGCTACTATAAAGACACATACACACGTATGTTTATTGTGGCACTATTCACAATAGCAAAGACTAGGAACCAACCTAAATGTCCATCAATGACAGACTAGATTAAGAAACTGTGGCACATATACACCATGGAATATCATGCAGCCATAAAAAAAAAGGTGAGTTCATGTCCTTTGCGGGGACACGGATGAAGCTGGAAACCACCATTCTGAGCAACTATTGCAAGGACAGAAAACCAAACACCACATGTTCTCACTCATAGGTGGGAATTGAACAATGAGATCACTTGGACACAGTGTGAGCAACAACACACACCTGGGCCTGTCCTGGAGTGGAGGCAGGGGGGAGGGATAGCATTAGGAGAAATACCTAACGTAAATGATGAGGTAATGGGTGCAGCAAACCAACACGGCACATGTACACATATGTAACAAACCTGCACGTTGTGCACACGTACCCTAGAACTTAAAGTATTAAAAAAAAAAAAAAAAAAAAAAAAAAGCACTGTTGAATGGCTGAAGCCGTGCAGGGTAGTGAAGGGAGTTATTTCCAGTGTGACTAGGATGTCTTCTGAGGCTGCAGATCTTTCTACTTATGCTATATAAAACACAGAGAAAGCAGTTTATACGATTTATCCCAGATTCTGTGTCTTATTCAAAAGACAACTGAAACCTTTTAATCAAATTATGTCATGAAACAGCTATTTCTATTCAGTCAAACTTTATTTTATATTATCTTACAAAATGCTTAACAATGTCTACCTCCTCTTAATAAAAATAAACCATGTGGTAGTTGCCAGACCAATTAATTTTTAGTAGTTTATATCTATTTCCTAAAATACACAGAAAACTTTTGACCAAGTGGGCTATCAAAATCAATGACATTAGTTATAAATAATTTTACATTATTTACTTCTAGAGGCCAAACACTAGAGTTCAATACACACATTAAAAATAAAAATGATAAGTTTTATGGCATCATAAACTTAAAAATAATTTATTATTTAAAAATATATTGCAATGAATAATTAAAAGTTAAACCATGAAAAAGTACATATTGATTTCTCTTATTTTATAACATAGTTGTATTAGTTATATTAAATCTAAATCATTTTAATCTTGAATGCTTTCAATAACCTATTATACAAGACATATTTCTTAGTTTATTGCTGAGTGGATTTTATAACAGTCCCTAAAGTACAAATTCTTATTTTTACTTGAATTGAGAAATGAAGTCAGGCTTTTTCTGATAAAAAGCAACTCATGTCTGTGATTTGAACGTGAAGACTGGCTTTTCCAATGAAGCTAGAGGGCAGATATTTTCTATATAAATTGAATGAGGTAAATCTGCAGCTCCAAAGTCTCAAAAATGTGCTGGTGTGTGTATTCGTGTACAAAAACATGAGGCAGAATCACATTATTCTTTAAGGATAAAGAATTGGCATAGGTGTATTGAGTATTAACAATGTTTTATGTTTCCAGTCCTTTCTGATCCATTGGATTAAACATGGTGCTCCTAAAGGACAGAATAAGTTGTATAAGCATGGTCATTTGATCAGTCTTGGTAAAGCCTTACTGAAAAATTTTCCACAAATTTGGAAGATAATGACTTTACTGACTACGACACATGTTCTTTTTGCAAGTCAGATGGTTTTTAAGTTTTGCTTTCAAAAAAAAAGGTTCTGAATTGTCCACTGACACGTGGTTAAACATGATCTTTAAGGATGAGTCATTATGTGATTTTGACATATAATCATTCACCTAAGAAAATATATGCTGAGTGTGGGGTACTTTGTAGGCACTTAGGATAAGTAAGTGAACAAAAATTTCCCTGCACTTATGAAACAGAGAGAGACAAACAACAAACACAACAAATAAGTCAATTATGCAGCATGTTAGAAACAGCACTACGGAAGAAAGAAAAAGCAGAAAAACTGGAAAGGCATTCTGAGAACTAAATAACACTGGGCTTGCAAGACTCCTTCCATTAAAATCTACTTATACAATTAAAGTTTCCCAGCACTTACCTAAGAATGGAAAACACATAGGACTAGAATCCTATCTCAGCTCGATAAGAACAATAATCATACATGGATAACTAAGCCACTTAGAAAAAAATCTGCCCCATTCAACTCATTAAGAAATGTAATTTCAATTTTTTTTCAGTTCTTATGTTTAATACTTATTTAACAAAATTAGCAATATATTTTGTTGTTTGGATAACTCAACCCAAAATAAGTCTTTTGACATTTAAAAACTTATAATGACAAAAAGTAAACTTTCTTTTTCTTTTTTTCTTTTTCTTTTTTTTTTTTTCTCTTGACAGAATCTTGCTCTGTCACCCAGAATGGAGTGCAGTGGCATGAACTTGGCTCACTGCAACCTCTGCCTCCCAGGTTCAAGACGTTCTAGTGCCTCAGCGTCCCGAGTAGTTGGGAACACAGACGTGCGCCACCGTGCCCAGCTAATTTTTTATATTTTTGTAGAAACGGGGTTTCGCCATGTTGGCCAACTAGCCTTGAACTCTTGAGCTCAAAGGATCCGCCAGCCTTGGCCTCCCAAAGTGCTGGGATCACAGGCCACAAGAAGTACGCTTTTTAAAATTTCAAGATACATGCATATTTTGTGATAGGGTGATCAATAAAAGACTTAGAGACATAAAAATATATTATATTAGAACAAAATTAGGTAGGGAAAGTGGCATAAAAATTGGAGTTCAAATAAGAAAAGGATCAAGGTAAAAGTTCTGATTTTTAAAGCAGAGCCCGTTGATTGCCTTTTTAGATGAAGGGTGATGGGCACGAACCTGCCGCGGCACCTGGATGCAATTGGATACATCTAAATGAGTGATGTGGCTATTACAATTTCAAATAGGAATACACATAATACATTTAAAATTATACTCTTTGAAACTACTTACACTTATGATTAAAAGTTGCAGTTTCAATTTTTTAATTGTGAAATTTTTTAATTGTGAAGAGTTTTCAAAAATCATTTCAGAGAATCTATGAGAAAAGCTTCAGTGTATACAATGATGCTTAAGACATATACACTGTGAATCTTCTAGAAGCTCACAAGTTTAACAAGAAGGCACATGCACTGAAAATTCTAATTCGCGGGTGATATATGATTAGCATTTCTTATGAAATATCATAAGAGAGATGCAAAAACCTGGCATGAGGACCCACAGGTGGAAGAGATGAGTGATAAAATCAATTTTAAAATACTCCCAATAAATGCAGCTAATATTTATTGTACCTCTTACTACGTGCTAAACACTGTGCTAAATTCTTCACACACATTATTTCATTTGATCCCCACAAAAGCCCTATGAAGTAGATTCTATTATTATCCCAATTTTATAAATGAGGCAAAAGACATGAAAATACTTGGCCAAGGTCATAATGCTAGTTACTAGTGAAGCCAGGACTTCTGACATAGGGAAAACAATGCCTTACATTTGTGTAGCACTTGGATTCTTTTCAAAGCTGCTAATACACTACTATCTGGCTGGCATTATCCTCTCAATAGCTCTGTTAGGTAGCAAGGCAGGTATCAGTATTTGGTTTTCATAAATACTAAAACTAAAGTTCACAGAGGACACAGAGACTCATCTGTGGTTGCTCAACTAGTTCATGGTGCTCAGGAGCACAAAACCACTCCAATCTGAAAGGCCCAGAGATAGCACTGCCCCTGGATGCCTCTGTCTGGGACTTCTGGACTATGCCTGGCAGCCCCCTGTTCTTTCCAGACGCTGCTTGCATCTCTAGTTGGGCGTCAGTTCCCATCTTAATTCCACCAATCTCAGTTCACACCGTATTTGTTTCTTCTTATTGGTGGCTATCTGAAACTGTTCTTTAAGCCTGTCCTTACAACCTGTGTGCTCTCTGAGGTCAGGGACCATGTCCCCTCCTTCCTCAGGTTCTTCATGCAGGGCTTGGGCCAGGGTTCTGCTTTGAGGGAATTTCAGAATAGAGATGGGCAAGTAGATTGAATATGGAGCAAGAGAAAGAACTCAGCTCTGACCATCTCCAGCCACTTCAATTGTGGAAGAAGCCACCTGCCCCTAGAAATCCTGGCATCTGGAAGCAAACTTCCAAAATATCAGGTCACACTGAGCCTTGATTTATTACTCTCTCATATTCGGCTCGACTTGGAGGAAGACACACTCTCTGGTTCCAACTCATTCTCAATCATCCCTCAAACATTCTCAATTCTTCTCTTTAAAGGCAGGATTCAGCAGCACAGCCATGATTCAACATGGAATAAGTTTTAAAAATTCTTTTTTTTTTTTAGATTTAAAATTTGTTCTGGAATTGGTGGAGTGTCTTACGTTCTGGGAACTGGCATGGAAAACTTCACTCAGGAGGAACTACAAAGGCATTTGAGATATCCATCAGGTTTTGATACAACTCTCTTTCCCCCATTCCTTCATTTTCAGTGCTAGAAATTGAGCACACATTTCCTAGACAGTTTGGAGAACTGGTGTAGGTAGATCTATTCTTTTCCTAAGTCCCACTCTAACTGGATGTTCCTCCCTCCCCTGGTAACAGCAAAGGATCTAAGAAGCAAAAATGCTGTCTCCAAACAAAAACCTCATTTGAAATCAGATTCTCCAGAAGCATATTCCCTGCCACTCATTCACCTCTTCTTGTAGTCTTCCACCAAATCCTGCATGTTCCTCAGCTCCGAGTCCAGCCTCACCCTGTCCCCAGACAGCGTCTCCAGCTGCTTCCGCAGGTTGCTGATGTAGCCCTCATAAATGGGCTCCAGGTTCTTCCTGCAGTTGTTCAAGTCCAGCTGCTGTAGGAGGTTCCACTTGGTCTCCAGCACCTGATTCTGCTGCTCCAGGAACCGCACCTGGAACCCAAAGGCAGTCATCGCCCAGAGTCCCCATGCTGTTGTCTCTCAAGAGTGAGGAGAGGGCCCCAAAATCCAGAGGAAGCCATCCTGGGGTTTGGGGGTAGGAAAGAGCAAGGCTCATCCCTGGGTGGATTCAGCCAAGGGTCATGCTCACCTGGATCTCCAAGACAAGAAATAGGACCCAGTCTATAAGAAATCAGAAGAGGCCTTAAGCAATGGTACTATCTGCCTCTGCCTTAGTGAGTTTTCATGAGACAGAGGTAGCTTCTCTTGCTATAAATGCTGGTGCTTTCTGAGTAAAGAGAAATGGGGAGCAGGGGAGAAACTGGGACTGGGGAGTAACATTGGAAAGCACACTGGCACTTAGAGCCTTCCTCCTGTTGTGTAGCCTAAATTGCACTTGGTTTGTTCATTTCTTTGTTGTTCACAGCAGGTTACCACATCTTCACAAGGTTCCTTCATACTTGACCAGGGTGCACATTTTTAGACTCAATAACTCTGAGCCCTCTGCCACACACCTCTTCTCACCTATCTCTTAGCTTGAGGGGCAGAAGGAAACATGCTAGGGAACAACAGACATAAAAGAGCAAGAGAATGCCCCAGCCTCTGGAACAGCTGCTGTGTTTCTTCCATGCAGACCTGTGCCCTGCAGCCACCTCACTTCCTATTCCCTAGCATAGTGGTGACACGCGGTCCACCACCAACAGTCCTGTCCAAGGTGAGCTCATTTCTTAGCCTCCTATGTCTTAATATCCTCATCTGCAAGGCAGAACAACAATAGAATGATGGGTTGTGCATTAGTAAATGAGAATCACTTGGGACAGCACCATAAATGTCAGCTATTGTTAAAAGGCTGTCCCCTTATCACTTACCGTCTAGACCTTCCACCCAGGTGGAGACAAGAGAAGCCCATTCCCTGTCTCCTCTCCACTCACTGGGGTCATTGCCTCGGAATCTCCAGAGACAACTTCCCTACTACGCCAATTTCTGGACGCCCCACCCTCAGCCTACACCTGTAACTTCACATGCACTCTTTCCAAGTGTCTCCTCAGCCTCACCCTTCAGTTTTCTGGCTCTTGTCTCTCACCTCCTCTATCACCTTCCTAGCTACACACTCATCCTACTCCTCAAGCACCAAGCACCAAGCACCATGTCTTGCAACATCTACTGGCCTGTGTCCCTAATGCCCTGCCCTGAATGTGGGTCCCATCTCCTCTTCTGATATTAGAAGCTCTCAAAGTGCCCATTCCTTGGCAATCCTGCCCCCTCCCTTCCCACAGTCCTGTCTCATGCAAGAAAGAAATGAAGATCCTTGATATTGTTTGGCTGTGTCCCCACTCAAATCTCAACTTGAATTATCTCCACGTGTTGTGGGAGGGGCCCAGGGGGAGGTAAATGAATCGTGGGGACCTATCTTTCTCCTGCTATTTTCCTCCTGATAGTGAATAAGTCTCACAAGATCTGATGCGTTTATCAGGGGTTTCCATTTTTGCTTCTTCCTCATTTTTCGCTGGCCACCGCCATGTAAAAAGTGACTTTGATCTCCCCAGCCATGGAGAACTGTAAGTCCAAATAAACCTCTTTTTTTCCCAGTCTGGGGTATGTCTTTATCAGCAGTGTGAAAACGGACTAATACATCCTGTTTATTGGAAGTGTGTGCCAGGCACTGTTCTGAGCACTTTGTAATCATCCCAATTAAGCCTCAGCACAACCCACTGGAGCAAGACCCATTATTGTGCCCGTTTTACAAATGGAAAAGGGAGGCTCGGAAAGGCTATGACTAGCCCACATTCCCATGCATCTCGCCAGTGGCAGAGCCGGCACCCCTGTGCACACTGCGCCCAACGCAGGCGACAGGCCGATGCCCGAGGACTCACCTTGTCGATGAAGGAGGCGAACTTGTTGTTCAGCGCCTTGATCTGCTCCCGCTCCTGGGCGCGCACCCTCTGGATCTCGGGGTCCAGCTCCACGTTGAGCGGCGCCAGGAGGCTCTTGTTGACGGTGACCTGAGGGATGCCCCCGGGCGGGCACACGGAGGGACACGCGGGTCCCAGCCCGGCGCTGCCAAAGACGGTGCCCACGAAGCCGCCCAGGCGGCCGCCGCCCCGCCCCGCCGCAGCGCTGAGAGCCAGGCGCCGGCTGCCCCCAAGGCAGAAGAGGCTCTTGCTGCCAAAGGAGGCCAAGCCCTTGACCCCGGCCCGGAATGAGGCGGAGCTGCTGCCGTTTCGGCCAGAAAGGACCGCGGAGCAGCCGCTGAAGCCCAGGCGCTCCTCGCCGGGGAAACGGGTCAGTTGGCGGCTCATGGCTGGCAAGGACCGGTGCTGGCTGCGCGGGAGGTAGGAGGGGCGCAAACAGCCGCTGCGTTCTCGGTCCGGCTCGCCCCTTAAATAGCCTGGCCGGCTGGAGTCAGCCTAATTTGTACCTCGACAATTCCTTTTAGATCCCTTGAGGCCCCTTGGGTTCTTCATGTAGGAAATTACCACGCCCTCACCGAGAATTTTGTCTGTTCCGCCGTGAACTCCCCATGAATCCCTATAAAGTGACCCAGAACCCAGCATTTACTTGGCTCACCTCCTGCATTATCATGGCTTAGCGACCTTATCTCCACCTGCTGGCCTCCAATTACTGGGGTTATTACTCCTGAGATCGCCCCTGGAAACTTCCAGTGGGGCTGGCTCCTCTGGGTGTGTGTCTGGGGAGACAGAGGTGTGTGAAGCAGATGTCCAGCCTGCTTCTGCTTCAGAAGGCCATGAATAGGGTCAAGAATATCCCAGAAAATCATCCTTAGCCTGTCCTCCTCCTGCCTCCCAGGCTTCTGCATAAGGACAGCTCTGTCCTGTGTGCAAGAAGGAAGTTCAGAAGGAGATTTTGGCCCCATCTGCAGAGACCTCTCAGTCTACTGGGGAAGGCAGGACACAGAGAGCTCCGGTCACAAGTGTTGGGGGTTGACTTTGGACCAGAGTGAAAAGGTTCCTCCACTAAAGCATTTCTAGATTAAGAATGGGGACCATGCTATCTGGGAGGGAGGGAAGAAGGCCTGGGGAGGTGGCACAGGAAGGCTCAGGTGTGGTTTGGCAGAGGACATTTCCTAAGGTTTTGGGTTGTTTTCATTTTTGTTTTCTTTTAATAGCAGAAGAGGCTCATTTATCCAATCCAGGAAACCTCTGCTCAGGTCATTTGCCACCCTGTCATTTCTAATTCAGCATCAAAATGTGATCAGTTATTAGGAACAGGTCAAGACTCTTCAGATCTAAAACCAAGAACTAGATTCTAGAACTTCATTCCCCTTTAAGCTACAGAGGCTGCTTCTTCCACCTAACCCAATTTCCTTGTCTCAAACTTAAGCTGCCTTCAAGTCGCCTCCTCTCTTAGCAACAGCTCTCCTGTTCCTCTGGCATGCAGGTAGGATTGTTTCATTGCTCTTATTCCTCAAGCTGTCTGAGTCCTGGGTATGTGTTCCATTTCCTCTCTCAGATTGACAGGGCCCCCTGGATTCACCCTTCCCTCCCCTGCTCCCCCAGTGCTCAGCCCAGGCCTTGGTCAAGGGGACATTCAGGATGATTGTGAAACAGCAGAGTGCTTAGGGCAAGGCTTGTTACTGCATCCTCAGTGATACCTTGAAGTCTGGGCTCCCCTTGGGGACCTCATGGGATGGCTAAATGGTACCCAAGGGTAGTTGGCTGACACAGCCTCCACTGGGCCAATGACAGGACATAATAACAGCCGCAGTGTTTACTCCACCGGGAACAAAGTTGTGAGGGCATTGTTAAGCTGTGGAGACGGCGCGGATTACAGATGAACAGATAACAGCGTCCGGATGTCCTAGGTGGGAGAGAGGGCGGGCTGTCAGTGCTGCCTCAGGGGAGGGGCTGTAGTCCATTCCCTCTGAAGGGAGGAAGGGCAGTGTCAGTGTGACTGGGTGACCAGCAGACCCTTCAAGAAGATCAAAGTTATGTTTTTCATTGTTACATGAGATTTTCCCTCTGCCCCGTCATTTTAGGCACTTTTTTTTCCACAAGCACAAAAATGAATTTATTTATTCCAGCCATTGAGAATAGAAAAGCAAAGAATGGATTACATTGAAAGAGGAGAATTTTTACATAGGATTGACTGACAAAGGGTGTCCCTGAAACCATTTTTTTTTTTTCCCCTGGAAATTTTCTAAGGAGTTGAGATATCCTGGGACCAGGGCTCTTATGCACAGGGTTAAGGAACCATAAGATTACCTTTTCTTATCTTCCCATGAGGGGTTGACTGGCTGGATGAATAAGGAATTCCTCAACCCCTGAATCACCTTTATTACAGATCATGAAAAGACAGAAGTGACACATGCAGATTTCAAAGGCCTCAGATGTGTGGGGATGTCAGCAGATCAAAGGGGGCTGAGGCCTGGAAGATGGGGTTCTCATTGCCTCTGCCTCTGACAGTGGCTTACGGTGTCACCTCAGGCCTTGGTGACCACCTCTGTCATTAGTTCTTGGGTTAAAGCAACCCCCAGTTTAGTAAACTAGACAAGGAACATTGCCCTTTGACATCTAGATCTTTACTACAAAAGATGGATGAAATCACACCAGGCCAAGAATTGAAAATGCATTGCTGGTTAAACTGGGTCTCCTTTGCCCTGCAACACTAGTTCCTGGGAAGTTAATAGGTATCATGGGAAAAAAGGTATGAGAATGGATTCTGTGCTGGGTTTAAAAAAAAATTAAGCAGGCATCTTATTGCAGGACTTTCTAGGCCCATTAACATGCTTAGTGCTAGAGCAATTTTAGGGCAGTGAACTATTCTGTACAGTACTGTAATGATGGCTACATGTCATTATACATTTGTCCAAACCCACAGACTTCCCAGTGAACCCCAGTGTAAACCATGAACTTGAGGTGGTAATGCTGCATCAGTGTAAGTTCATCAGTTGTAGCAAATGTACCCCTATGGTGGGAGATGTTGATAAGGGAGGAGGCTATGCATGTGTGGGGGTAAGGGGTAAATGGGAAACCCAAGTACCTTCCACTCTATTTTGCTGTAAACCTAAAACTGCTCTAATGAGTAGTCTATTGAACAAATAAATGGGTGGATAGATGGATGAATGGATGGACAGATGGATGGTATTAAACAATAGTAACAGAAAGATGCATGATACTTTCTGTTGTACCAAAGGGTAATACAAAACTTAATGTTTTTCACACCTGATAGCTGAGAGGTGAACTTGTGAATGGGGAAGTGTCAGTGGGTTTTGTTCTATTTTTTAATATTTCTGAATGTTCCAATATGAGCATATAATGCTTTTATAAATAAGTTCTATTTTTCCAAAAAAAAAAAAAAAAAAAAAAAAAAAACTAAAGACGAAAGGGGAGGGAAGTTGATTCTAGAATCAGAAATAAAGTACCGTTCTTGTCACAAACAAAAAACCCCCACAAATTTCAGTGTTTTCCAAACCAATTTTTAGGCCATTGAGCCCTCTCTTTGGCCAAATACTTTATGGGGGCCAGAGTTTCAAGGAATATACTTTAAGAAACACTGAACAAGAGATCTCTACTTCACCATTAAATTGACTTAAATTTCCCAAATCTGAAGAGACTTACAATATCTCCCTAAAAACATGAAGGAGGCCTAAATATAATATGCAGGCTTATCTAGTTTATGGCAATATGGCCAGGGGTGTATTGTCCAAACCAAAGGGAGGTTGTTTGTGTGGACTCCAGAGATCATGGCCAGTATCATCCCTGCACTGGCCAAGGGAGAGAGAATTCTCAGCCTGGTGATCAGCCTTGGGTATCTAGACTGAGCGAGGTGAGCCACAGAATGCCAGAGCTCACCAAATAACCTTGCTCTCCTCTCATTTCCCAGCCTCCTTTGCAATTCTGTTGGGGCTTGGGGTCATGTGACTAGCACTGGCCAATGAAACATGAGTGGCATTGAAGTGTGTCATTTCTGGGGTGGGGCAGTAAGCAGCTCAAGTGCCTCCTCCATTTCTTTTCCCCTGTCTGGTGACCTTGGAGTTCATGTGTCCCATGTGTCAGGGCTACAAGGCAGAAGATCCTGGGTCCTTGAGATACCCAATGGGAGAACCACATAGGGCAGCTGCCCTAACCTGCCTTGGACAGTGAGTGAGAACTAAATCTTTGCTGTGTTAAGTTAAGCTGCTCAGATGTCAGGGTTTGTCTCTTGAGACTGTCAGCATTCATTATATGAACCCAAGCATAAAAGTTAGATGGCAGAAATCTCATGTAATAGCCAGTGCTCTATATCCTAAGTTCATGTTCTCAAACGATCTTCTGATCACTATCAGACATTCTCTACTTCCCTTCTCACTTCAGTTTCCTGAAAGAATAGTCTACACCTAAAAACAATAGGGACAGCCATTTATGGAGCACTTACTATGTGCTAGAAGAACTAAATAATTCTCGTACATTATTTCATTAAATTTAATTCTCATGACAACTCTATGAGGTAACTCCAATTATTAACCCCTTTGCACGGATGAGAAAACTGAGGCTTATGGAACAGAAACATCTTGCCTAAGTTACACAATTAGTAAGTGGCAAAGTCCTTCTGACTCAGGGTCCATCTGACACCCAAGGTGTTAACTTCTCTCTCAAGCTCTACAGGATAAAATCCCAGCTCTTAGCATACATGAAGGGGCCTCTCTTACACATCTGCTGCCTGCCTCCCCAACTCTGGATGCCACTGCTCCCTCCCTCTCCACCTACTGAGCCTCTCCATCCTTACACTTCACACTCCAGCAACAGTCACCTATTTGTGCCATGCTGGTGCCTCTGGCTACAAAGCCCACTTCCTCCTCTTGTCCACCTAGTAAATTCCTATCCATCCTCTAAAACCTCTACACATATTGCCTCCCCTGTGAGCTTTCCCTGACCTCCCTGAAGTTCCTCTCTCTCCTCTGTGCTGCCTCTGTGTCTTCTATTGTTGCTAATACCTCACCATGTTACCGTTAGGTGTTTTATGGTTATGCCTCCATTAGGGGCATTGAGGAGATTTCTTCATCACTGTATCCCCAGCACTAGCACATGCCAGGCATATGATATATGCTTAATGAATATTTTTTGAACTGACTTTCTTCACTGACTCTAAGAGTATAGTCCTGAGACTAATTATTCTGCCTGCCAGTTCTCCTTTGGGAATTAAGCTTGTGCTGTAATTTATGAGACGGTCTCTTTAAAGTCTGAATTTTTGAATTGCTTTACCAGCAGCTGTACACCTCTTTCAGTGAGCTAATTAAGTCAAACGAAAAATATGGAGGACATGCTTTTGTTTCCACTAACATTTATTAAGCATCAATTGCACAATTATTAACCAGTAATTGCACAAGACATCCTCGTGTTGTCTCATTTTAGCTTGACAACAACTTAGGGACATTATTCTTCCTGTTTTATAGCTAACAAAATGAGGTTCAAGAAGATTGAGAGCTTCATTCATTATTGCCACTTAGTTGCAGAGTCTAAATCTGAATTAAAAGCTATTGACTTGAAGTCTAGGACCCTCCCAGGAACCACAGGGACCTGTTCAGATGCAACATGGGGGCCCCAACCTGAGTGTGTGCTAGCCTCTCACTCGCGTTTGCATCCTGTTGAATCCTGATCCATCATCATGGCCTGGGAATCTATGAGAAATCTCTGAGTATTTTCAAAACAAACGTTTCCCCCTGAATTCCTCCCTGGGCCTCACTTCACCTCTCCCATGCTCACTGTCCTGCTCCGTCTCCTCCTAGAGCAGAGACCCAGCCACATCCAGGTGGAGTCCTGTCAACCTGGGACTGAGAGGCTTGTTACACTGGGTCCCACAGCTTTATGAAAAGAATCCGCAAGTGTGTGTGTAACAGAGAGCCCCATTCTTAAACACATACACATATGCACACACATATTCATACATACATAAGCAAACTCATACATACACACATATACATAAACACCCATGCTCAACTCAGTGGGAACTTTACTAAGGGCCAAGAGAACATGTGTCATTACTTCAAAGAGGAGTCTCTACCTTTGGGCCTTTTCTTAGGGGACATGGAGCCATCATAATTTGACCCTAGGCTACCTAGAACTGGCCTGCTGCTGCCTCTTGACCAGCTTTAAATCTTGACACCAGGCCCAGGCAAGTGTGGGCTCCTTTTTCCTGCCAATAACCTGAATGTTCTTAAAGATCCCCCATTCACTGGAGAATTGGCCTGAGAAAAGCATGACTTAGAAGGTGATGGTGAGATCACCCAGGCTGAGTAGGGTGTCTTTCACTTAGATCAGAAGATACTTCCAGACTTCAGGTGCCCCAGGCTCCCATTCATTGACCATTCCACATGCAGAAGAGACATGGACTGAGATGAGGACTCCCTTAGGAGAAAGAAGTAGCCTGACCCCACATTGGCTTTATAAGTTTATTGGTAAGACACAGGAGCAGGGAGGTGAGGCCTAAACAAGGAAGTACCCACAGATGAAGAGCACAGATCCCTTGGTTGATAGAATTAGCCTCAAGGGGTACTCCAGGCTATGTAATACGCATTGGCTGTGCAAGATACAACCTCCCACCAGGCGTTTTGCCTGAGCCACTATTGCTCTCACACGAGAGAGTTCCTGCAGGTCTAGCAGTAGATTCGAAACCTTGTGTACCCAGGGAGCACAGACCAAATAGTTACAGAGACAGGGTATGAAAGAGCAGCACAGGCAGATTGGGGTTACCTTTGAGAGACAGCCTTCCTCTGCACAGGCACATGCAGGCAGAGAAAGGGCCAAGTCTTCATCCAGAAGGGGAGGCTGAGTTAAAATGCCTCTTTGGATGGAGGCAGAAAGATGGGCTCCAGCTCTCGAATCCTGATTCAACATTAACAAAGACTGAGGCAGAGAGGTCAAGGAGAAGGAGGAGAGGTCCACAGTAAAGCAAAGCAAGAAGGAGATGAGGACAAATGAGACAGAGGAATTTCCTAGAGGAGTCCGGAGCAGTCTGCCAGGGCAAGGCAGACTACTGAGAAATGGGCTGCCTTTCACTTTTATCTCATGGTTTTCTTGGTGGGTGAGCTTAGAGCTAAGGTCTTTCCCTGGGAGTCCTTGAATTCACTTGCACTCCCCAGCCTGGTCCTGGCTTCCCCACGGGGGCTGCAGTTCCCACTGCCAGTGACACAGCCCCCAGGCAGCATGCTGTAGCCCCCGCTGACAGAGCTGGGCCAGTAGCCATAGGTGCCAGCATTGCTGAATCCAAAGCCAGCCCCAGCGCCTGCCGTCCCAGCCATGGAGCTGTTGATGACCGCTGCAGAGGAGGGAGGGATGAATGATCAGTGTATATCTCAGGACAGAGGTGGCCCTAAGTCCCTCTCCAATCTCTAAGCCCCACTAGCTTAAATGTCTGCTTCTTAAGCAAACAATTCCCATCAACCATGAACTTGGGTTCATTTGAGCAACTCAAGCATGGGAAGAAGAACCCCAACCCTGCAAGACTCCCAAGTCAGGCATCTTGTCATTCTATAAACAAACAGGAGTAGCAAGGGCTTCCCCCAAGGGACAGATGATGCTCGAGCATCAGATAAGCCAGCAGGTTCTTGCATTTAGCTTTACAATACCTTCTGAGTATTTTCCAAAAGAATTTCCTGATTGTTAAAATTAGGGGAGTTTCTGCTGGCCCTGCCATAAGAAGGAAACTGCCAAACACTGTGGGGCCAGCATTAAACTGACTCGCACAGTGGTCCACACACTGGTCTCCACTCCCAATAAGGAGGCACCACTCTGTGCTCAGTTTCCTTCATGCGGGAGAGCCGGCTGGGGGTGACAGGAGAGGGGAGGGGCTGAGAGTTTCACCACAGCATGGGGGAGACTACTGTGAAAGAGGCCAGTGTGCAGTGTCAGAATGTGCTGGGCGCTGACTCCACCTGGAAGAAGCAGCTCTGAATGGGGAGGCCACAGGTCTCAGCAAGGAGGGTGAGTATGTGACAAAGTGGTCAACAGGCAGAGCCAAGCTGTTCCCCAGGGGGCCGGATGGTGGACACCCACCCACCTTGTGTTTGTTGATGGACTGAAAGTATTCCCTCAGAGTCATGAAATACTCACAAATGCTCACGGAGTTGGTGTATTCTCCAGACATCCTGCAAGAGAGAAAAGCACAGGAGAGTCTGAATCACGTGGACTCCCATAGTGGCCCTCACTGCCTAAACACAGGCTGGAGATCCCCAGCCAGACCGGCTTAGCCTCCACGCACCCCACACTTGCCAGATGGCACTGGCTGTCCCTGAGTGTCTCTAAGCCCTCCCTCTCCCTCCTCAATCTATTCTTCCTACTGCAGAGATGTGGAACCTCCAACTTTGGAACCTCCAACAACATGACCACCCCCAAGGTCCCTCCTGCAGGGTTTCTCTTGAACCCATTTCTTTACTACTGTGAGCAGCTGCCTGAATAAATACATGTGTGGAAAGATCAGGATCAGGAGTTGTACTAATGAACTAACTGTATGATTTTGGGACCAGTGACTTCTCTCCAGGTCTCAGTTATAAAATGGTGCTAGGTTAAAACAGGGTTTTTTGAATGTTCATGCTTCTTGTGCCACCCTTCTGACTGTTGCTAGGACCATGTTTGACTTGCTCTGTTAGATATTTAGTATTTTTAATTGACTCTGCCTTTTCCACAAAAGTGCATTTCTTTTAAAAAGAAGTTTTATATCACCAGAGTAAATAGAAACCAGTGTTATTACCTAACCAAATATAAATATAATGAAAATAAAACAATTTAAAACTTTCGGGCTAGATAATGCTATTATCTTCCCAAAGATTCTGCACCTAGGATCTACTGTATCTTTATCAATAGGGGATATTTGCAAGTGTCTGAGAGGTGTTATTGTGTTTTGTTTGTCTCTTTGTTTGTTTTTGAGATGGAGTCTCATTCTGTCACCCAAGTTGGAGTACAGTAGCGCAATCTCAGCTCACTGCAACCTCCGCCTCCTGGGTTCAAGCAATTCTCCTGCCTCAGCCTCCCGAGTAGCTAGGATTATTACAGGCTTACACCACCACATCCAGCTAATTTTTGTATTTTTAGTAGAGACAAGGTTTCTCCAATGTTGGCCAGGCTGATCTCAAACTCCTGACCTCAGGTGATCCACCTGCCTCAGCCTCCCAAAGAGCTGGGATTACAGGTGTGAGCCACTGCGCCTGGCCGTCTGAAAGGTGTTAAAAACACAACAGCGCCCAGTTCAGACTTTCTTCAAAGAGTCAAAAGAACTGTAAAGGAAATTTCTGTCACATTATCTGGCTAGATGCTGTTTGAAACTATGCTTGTGGGTGAATTAAACACATCTCCAGTGCCCCCGCTCCCAAACACACTCTGGGAAATTTTGATTTGGAGACTTGCAGAGTTTCTTTCAGACCCTCGGTGCCACCCACCTGCACTCCTCGCCCTCCAGCAGCTTGCGATAGGTGGCGATCTCGATATCCAGGGACAGCTTCACGCTCAAAAGCTCTTGGTACTCGCGCAGCATCCGTGCCAGCTCCTCCTTGGCTTGCTGCAGGGCGCCCTCCAGCTCATCCAGCTTGGCCCTGGCGTCCTTGAGGGCGCAGTCCCCCCGCTGCTCGGTGTCAGCGATGGCCGTCTCCAGGTTGGCACACTGGGGTCAGGAGGTAGCATTTCCCCCTGAGCTCCTCCCTGGGCCTCACTTCACCTCTCCCCTGCTCTCAGTGGTTGAGCCCTCCTCTGCCCTGCCCAATGTCCTAGAGCAGAGACCCAGCCACATCCAGGTGGAGTCCTGTCAACCCGGGACCGGGAGGCTTGTTACGCTGGGCCCCATGGCTTTATGAAAAGGATCTGCAATTGTTCCAAACTTCAGATGGGAGCTAAGGGTGAGGGATGAGAGCAGGACCTCCATTTGAGGAAGGGGATTCTGAGATGGAGGCTCAGGAGAAGGAGGGGGCAGGGGGTACTAAGCAGTTCACCCCTCCCTTAGGAGTGAGTAAGGAACGCTCCAGTCCCCTTCACCTGCTTCTTCACACTCTCAATCTCTGAGCGCAGCCTTTGGATGAGACGAGTCAGCTCTGAGATCTCATTTTTGGTGTGTTTCAGGTCATCCCCATGCTGGCCTGCTGCTAGCTGCAGCTCCTGGAACTAGAGGAAAAGGAACCAAAGCAAGGACACTGACTCAGGGCCTGTCTGGGCTCAGCCTGGTACAGAGACTATGCCCGCACTTGCAGAGCCTGGCAGAGGTGGGTCTAGGTCACCCGCCTCCCCAGATCTATCAGCAACCTCCCATTAAAGCATTGGTCCATTGCATTTGCTTGCCTTAAGCATGGCTGATCTCATAGATGGTTAGAATTGGCCATAAGGTCTGTTGAATGACCCAGACCGTCCACATGGCAACCTTATAACACACAACTCCAATTATGACATTCCTCTGCCTATCGTCCTTCAAAGTCAAGGTCAAATTCAAACTCTTACATGGCATCCAGGGGCTCATTTCTTTCTGCCCTCGCCTAACACCTATCTGACTCTTCAGCTGGGCCAAACAGTCCCACAGTTCCCCCAGATGTCCCACGTGCTCTTGTGTCTCTGAGTCTTTGCCTGAGCCTCTCTTCCAACCTGGAAAACCCTCCCCCATCCATCCTCCTTTTTCCTTAGCTAGCTCCAACTTAGCCAGTGCAGAGTCACTTCCTCCTTGAGGCCTTCCGTGACGTCCTGGTTGGGTGCAATTCTATTCCTTGCCCCTGGTACACCAGTCCATAGGTCTCCCCACAGTATACTGTATTGTGAACCCATTTCCATGCATTCTCCATCAGACCCAGAATGAATGGATGGCAGGGATTTTTCCTTTTAATTTTGAATTCCCAGTACCTAGTACAGTGCCTGGTTGGTGCTCAAAAAGAATCTGATGAATGAATGAGTGAGCCAATGAGCTGTCCATCTGTATTTTCTGTGACTCTCTCTCCTTGATACCTTAGCTGGGCCCCAGACCACAGGCAGATTTGCTGGGCTGGGATGGTGGGAGGGATTAGCATGGAGGAGCATTTTGTGTGCATGATGAGGGTAGACTCAGCTACACCCCAAAACCACTAGCCAAGAAATTTGGGTCATCTACTAATTTGGAATTATTTCTGCCTTTGATGTCATTTATTAAACAGTCACAGAGAGCACATCAGTTCTACTCAGAATGTGGTTCAAGCAGAACTCAAAACTGGGACCGTTCAGCACTCTGGAGGTGGTGTACTGTTCTGTCTCTCTCCCTGGGCGCTCCACCCCAGCATGGCCCAAGATTTAGGATTGTTCCTAAAGATGCCAAGTCATCCAGAAGGCAGAGAAGGCAGAGGGGTTTCTCTCTTCACTCCTTTTGTTTTATCTTTGGTGCCAACCCTGAACAAGGGGCCTTCTCCCACTTCCCTGCAAGGCTGTGTGAGCAGGATGCCTCCCTGTACACTGGTTCTGACACCAAGCAACTTCATTCTGAGACAAACAGCTAAACATCTTCCTGCCACTTCTCTCTCAAGCCACACAAAGCCCTTAGAGTAAATGCTTCTTCCCCAGAGTCAACTTCTGATTTTCTGCCTAAATGCAGTGGAAGTTGAAGTCCGTCACCTAGATTCTGATCTAGCTGCGTTACTTGTCAGCTGTTGCCTTTGGTAAGTAGCTTGAACTCCCTGGGCCCTACCTTCTTTATCTTTAAAAGGGAATCATCAAAATAAGCAATCATAATACTGTTATGATTCTGGCCATTCTCTACCCTATCTTGCAACAGCAATGTGAAAGGCTTTGGGGACTGAGGAGTTGAGTTTGAACCTTCACCAAGAAGCCCTAGCCTATGTCTCCTAGACCTGGAAAGGCTCCCTCCTCCCCCACTGCAGGCTAGCAAGGAGGCAGGGAGAGGGATGAGATAAGATCTCCCAAGAGTGTGGATTCCCTTGAGAAAGAGCCTGATAAATGCAAGGGACAATTAGGAAGTTGCCATCTTGAGCTGAGAAACCAAATTATCTAAAGAATCACTTTCCACCCACCACCATTAGGGGAGTTAAGATCTGAGGACTCAAACTTCTGCTTTATCCTTGGAGTTAGACTTGAATGAAAAGATAGAAATTACTTGATTCCAGATCACACTGAAGAGACCCCCTCATTTATGATAATTAGCGGGAGCGTTGAGATGCCAACTACTCATGTTGCTTCTCCCCTCCAGACAGAACTCTCTGCCTCCAGGGAGTTGTTTCTGACCTGCCCCACCTGGTCCTAGTTCCTCAGTCTGGACTCTGTTTGCACAACATTCACCTGCACTCGGCTGAGTGCATCCTCCAGGGGTGCTGTTGATCTAAGTGGGTCCCAAGGACAGAGCTGTGTCTTCTCCTCCCATCTGCCTTCCCACAGTGCCCAGGACAGTGCTGTGCTCCCAGCAAGCTACGGGTCACCACAGTGAGTCATGGGGCAGACAAGACAGAGTGTGGAGCACAGGGCCCTGCACATGTCACTGTAGGGAGTTGTGTGGCCTCACCTTGGTCTGGTACAGGGCCTCGGCCTCGGCCTTGCTCTTCCGGGCGATCTCTTCGTACTGGGCACGGACCTCAGCAATGATGCTCTCCAGGTCCAGGTTCCGGTTGTTGTCCATGGACAGGATGATGGATGTGTCGCTGATGTGGGACTGGATCTGAGCGATCTCCTGCAGAGGAAAAAAGGAAGCATGAAATGCCTTCTGTGACCAGAGAAACGTACCAAGGTGTGGCCCTGTCCCAGAGGGATGGCCCTAGACCATCCCACACAGATGGAAGCTGCACACCCCAAAGCTTATAAGAACAGAGCTCACAGCCCAGAAGTTCCAATATCACATCTGAAAACTGCTGAATGGGTTTGAAGCAACCCAGGAAGAAAACAGCCCGCACATCTGTCCGCTGAGACAGGACAGGAATGGGGAAGGTGGAAGACAACAACCTGGCTGCCACACACGGGACACTAAGGGACACAGGAGCCCAGGAATGCTTGGCCAATAGGTTGAGGCTTGAAATCAGATGTGCATAGAGAAGGTAGAAGGGGTATGAGGACTTCCTACCTCTATCCCTGGGGATTCCTGCCCAAGACCCCAGGAAGCATCCCCAGTCACAGAGAGAAGAGAAGCAGGAGTGAGAATATTCTTGGCTAAAGTTCAGTTCCCACTGAACCCATTAAGGACTCTGGTTTCCTGAAGGAAGTGAAAGCAGGACATCCTCAGGGCAGTCAGGGATGGATGGGGCACCAGGACAGATGGCCGCTACCACCTTTGATCTACAAATTTCTCAGCACCCCAATGCTGGAGGTGCCCTGGACTGCTTAAGTTACTGATAAGTAAGAAACTGTTCATCACATATCTGTCCTTCCAGAAGACAGAACCAGAGGTGGAGCAGGGGGAGCCTTACCCCCTCGTACAGGCACTTGAAGAACTTGATTTCTCCGTCCAGGGCATCCACCTTGGCCTGCAGCTCCACTTTGCTCATGTAAGCCGCATCCACGTCCTATTGAGAATCCAGATACCCCCGACCTCACCTTTCTTCAAGCCCAGACAGGTCTGTCCAGCAAACTGACACCCACAGGCCCTGCCCTAGCTAGCTGCCCAGGAATGGACTTCAGATCCAAGGAGTAGAAACCTGCCTTCCAGCCACAACTCACTGTCAGACTCACTGCGAAACCTGGGGCAAGTTTCTCATGCCTCTGGAACTCCTTCTGCCTCTATTTCTTAGAGAAGGGTGTGGGACTCTATACCCCACTCAGCCGATCATTCAGCCAACAGAGGGAGCCAAGGGCAGCCACGGCAATTTGCCAGAAACCAGCAGAGTTAGAAGGCAAACCTGCAACCCCTCCCAAAGCCAGTCCTGTTCCCCAGCCAAAGTAGACATGAGTTGGCACTGACTGTCCACATCTAGGTTCCTGTCCACAAAGTGCTATGTGCTAAACCAACACCCAGGTGTCCCAAGATGTCCCGAGCAGCAAGCCCTTCATCTCTTCCTTCGGCACTTCGGCTCCAGGCCCTTCTGTGGGGGTGCTCAGACCTCAGTTGCTCCTCTCTCTTAGCTCAACACCCACTGCTGGGGGACTGAAGGGAGCCCATGTACCCTCCTCACCTTCTTAAGCACCACAAATTCATTCTCAGCAGTTGTGCGCTTGTTTATTTCTTCTTCATACCTGCAGGGAAAGCATCACAGTGAGCAGAGTGTGTGTCTGTGTGTGTGCATGTGTATACATTCTCATAGTGAAGTGGGAAAAGAGATGCCCATATTATATGCTTTTTAAGAGGTGTTATTCTATACCCTTGCAAGTCCGTCCCAACACACCAGGACTATTTGGCCAGAGTTGGAGGCTGGGTATGAAGTAACCTCCTCCTAAGCCTAGGTGGTTTGAGGTCTGATTTCTTCTGATGCCTGGGGAGTAAGTTCTCCCTCTTCCCACTCAATATCTGAATCACAGATGCACACCAGCTACCCCTTTCAGCCATGATTCTTGTGTCAATCCTCCTGCCTGACACCCTACCAACAACTCCCCTCCAATCCTAGGCAGGGGTTCCAAGGAAGCCAGAACTACTCCCCAGGGGAAAAAGAAGGCACATGGCCCAAGTGTCGAGGACCTAAAGGCAACGAGGGAGGAAGCCCAACAGGAACTCCAACTCCTTTCCCGCTGCAAAGAGCAGCAGCTGGGTCAGGGGTGGTTCTTTGGAACTCAGCGGCACATTGGTGAGCTTAGGAACCAGGAGGCTGTGGCACACACAACACAGGCACTCTTGAGTGGGGAGCAGGAAGGAGCGTATCAAGGAGGGGATCACCTGCCAGGACAGCCCTGACGCTGCCCAAGAGGCTGGTTGTCCACTGTCCAGTCTGCCTTGTTGCCCAAAGAAGGCTCTCATCTTGCTGGGACAGATGAACCCAGTACCTCCGAGGCCAGAAGCAAACATCCCAGTGCCTGCTGGGAAAGCCTCACCCTGGGAGGTAGGCCAGCCTGGAGCGGCATCCTGCTCACCTCTTCTTGTAGTCCTCTACCACTTCGCGCACGCTCCTCAGCTCTGAGTCCAGCCTCACCCTGTCCCCGCACAGCGTTTCCAGCTGCTTCCGCAGGTTGCTGATGTAGCCCTCGAGGATGGGCTCCAGGTTGTTCTTGCAGTTGTTCAGGTCCAGCTGCTGCAGCAGCTCCCACTTGGTCTCCAACACCTGGTTCTGCTGCTCCAGGAACCGCACCTGGAACCCATGTCACACATACTTAAGCAATGTGGAGAGGGGATGTGAGATTTCCCTTCCTGGACAGGAACTGTGTTCTCTTATGCTACACTAGCTTTAAAAATGAGCCTCAGTCCTTAAAAATTGCCACCCATGCCACTCACACCCCCAATCCTTACCTAGGGTCCTTTATTTGACTGAAGTTCTCACTCTGAGGCAGCCCCTAAGGTCGGGAGAGGCACCAACATCTTCATTTCCCTCTCGAGCTATCAAGATCTAGATCTCCTGTCTCTTTTGCACTTATCCAAACCTGCCTGGACTGATGTCCATGTTCAGCCCAGGCCATCTCTCCAAGGCAGCTCCTTAGACACAAGCTGGCCTGTGCTAGCCTTCACACTGTCGGGCCTTCTGCTTAGGGTCTAGTGGCCTGGCCAGTGCTCTGCCTATTCTCTCCCTCCTTGTGCGTGGGCTCTCCCAGCCCAATCAGAGGCAGATGCTCAGCTTATCTGGGGTCTCCGGCCCTCCTAAGTTGCTTTCATGTCTGCATCTCTACTATCTCAATCACAGCATTGCCCCAGCAGCAGAACAAGTATTCTGAAGTTGCAACCTACATATATATTACTCTCCTGCTTAAAACCCTCAGGTGGTTCCACATCACCCTCAGGGTCAAGTCCATATTCCTTATCATGCCCTTCATAATGTGGTCAACCCTCCTGGCTTCCTTCTTTACTCACACAGTGATATCGTAAACCCAAGGTCTCCCGTTTCCTAGACAAGTTCTACCATGCTGCACATGCTCTTTCCCTAGATTACCTTTTCCCCACCTCCGTCTGAAAACTCCTACTCATGCCTCACCACCCTACCTCACTGTCACTCTGGGTGAGCTTCCTCTGCTCCCCTAAGTTTAGGAAGTCTCTGCTTCCCAAGACTTTCCTACCACTTTGTCCCTCAGTGATTCTCAAACCTGAGTGCATCAGCATCACCTGGAGGGCTTGTTAAAATGCAGGGTGCTGGGCCCTACTGCAGAGTCTCTGATTCAGTTGCTCTGGGATGGAGCCTGAGAATGTGCATTCTAACAAGCGTCCAGGTGACGTTGCTGCTGCTGGTTCCGGGGCCACTTTTGAGAACCACTGCTTTAGGGCACCATGACCTCCAACTGCCTTGCCTCATAGGCTGCGTGTGTTACAGACTGAGTCTGAGCTGTCAGAACACACAGGAGGAAGAGCTGGGTCGCATGGCAGTCTAGATGCCCCAGGTTGTCAAGGGCATCTCCTTCGCCTGGCTTCTAAGTCTCAAAGGCTGTCACTCTCCTACTTCTCAACTCAGAGACCACTCTCTCTGCCTCCTGGACACCTTCCCGGGCTAGGCTGCTGGCTCTTCTCACCCCTCTGACCCTGGTCCCTTGCCTCTGATGTCTAGGCTTTGTCCAGTTCCTCCCTGGGCTATGTCTGCATCCTGGGAAGGTGTGCCTGCCTTCCTCTGCTTCAGACAGGGAGCGTCCCAAGGAAAATGAAGGTGGGGGGAGGAAGGGGCTCTATGACATGAGCAAGCCTTATGGGCCCAACACCTGGGGGGCTTTGAAGTTATTTACCTGGTGTCTGATTTTGCTAGGAGAAATGATTTCTTGCTCTCAGGCAAATTGAAACCACAAATTAGGGGAGTGGCTCCCTCCTGAGTTCTTAAAAGGGGGAGCCCAAGATCAGCTTTTTCCAGGAAGACCCACCTTGTCGATGAAGGAGGCGAACTTGTTGTTCAGCACCTTGATCTGCTCCCGCTCCTGGGCACGCACTTTCTGGATTTCAGGGTCCAGCTCCACGTTGAGGGGTGCCAGGAGGCTCTTGTTGATGGTGACCTGATGGATACCCCCAGGCGGGCACACGGACGGACCCACGGACCCCAAGGCCACACTGCCAAACATGCTGCCAGCAAAGCCACTGGCCCGGCCCCAGCCAAATCCATAGCCTCCTGCCCGCCCACTGCCACTGGCCACATTGAAAGAGATGCTCCGGGGACCCCCCAGGCTGTAAAGGCTCCGACTGCTGAAGCCCCCACTGAGCCCTTTGCCCCCTGCTTGGTAGGAGGATGAGCTGCCCCCTGAGAGCACAGCTGAGCAGCCACTGAAGCCCCCCTTGGCAGCAGCTCCCGACTTGTAGGTGAATTGGCGGCTCATGGTAGGAGGCCAGAAAGTGGGGATAAGATGCCAACTCTTAGCTGAGAGGCAGTTCACCAACCTGTGATCCTGGGTTCCCACTTTATAGGACTCAGGAGGGAGCCACTGGCCTAATTTGTGGGTTCAGTTTGCCTGGGAGCAAGAAATCCTTTTCTCCCAGCAAAATCAGACACCAGGTAAATAACTTGAAAACTCCCAAAGTGCTAGTCTTGCAAGTCTTGCTCATGTAATTTGAGTTTAACTAATGAACATGGGTAATTAGCATGGGCACATTATCCACAGAAAGGTGGGAGGTTTGTCGCAGTCTCAATTGCTGTTCCCCAGGGAGTGGTGGGACTGGGTTTGTAGGGGTATAGAGGGGAGACCTTTAATTGACAGTGTCATCTGTGAGAAATCTCACAACCATGCCAGCATCAGATGGGCTGCTTCAGGTACCCTGGCTGAGCTGCTTTTATGTGGTTAGGAAGAGGCTCCTCCTGCCTGGCTTCCCAGGGTTCCTGGAGACGGGTTTCATGGCTGGCCAGGGCCATAGGAGAGGAGCACATTGGGAATCCAGGCCCAGCCTCTGTCTGCCAGCCCCCTGCTGTGCCCTCCCAGGCAGCTCTCCTGTTCCTCTGTGCCAGTCAGACTGCCCTGCTCACCTTCCTATGCACACACTGACTTCTTTGTCCCTTTACCATCCCACTACCCTGACTCTTGACCTTGAAATAATGGTCATTGGCACCGTTCACGATGGCTGACACTGGTGCAGCACTTTACAGTATAAAAGAGTTCCTCACACAAGAAGCTCATTTAATCCACTTAGTCTGTCTGGAGGGGAATGGTGATAATCCATATTAACAATGGGGAAACCAAGGTTCAGATAATTGAGGATATCATTCCTTTAGCAAACATTTAGTGAGTCCTTTCTTTGTGTGAATCCCAGAGAACAAAAATGCCCCAAAAAAGCACAGGCCCCAGCCTTGAGGACTCCCCTTGGCTGGTCTTCTGACTCCACATTCAGAGCTATGCCAGCCTTTTTCATTCATCCATCCATCCATCCATTCAACCAGCCAGCCAGTCATCTATGTGTTCACTCATTTATCCATTCATTTAACAAACTTCTGTTGAGAGCTGACTCTCTCCCAGGTACTGTGCTAGGCTCTTGGGTCCCGAATTAAGAAGACCCAACCTAGCTCACAATTTTGGAGGTGGGGAGGTAGGGGCAGACATTTGAATTTCATGGATCCTTGACATTGCCAAAGTATGTGACCCAGCAGTTTCCCAAATCCCAAATCCCAAATATATCCATAGTATAGAATTTCCTCCATAAAACACAAGTATTTCACTAGCTGAGTACTTGAATGAACACTTGGCTCATCCTTCTTTTCTATTTCTGTACAGAGGTTATGATAGGCCCCTAAAACTGTTGTACTAAGAACTGCCAAATTCAACCTCCCCTCTTTTTTATACAATACAGTTGTTTTCTAGTTAAGAATAATCATGGCCAGGCGCGGTGGCTCAAGCTTGTAATCCCAGCACTTTGGGAGGCCGAGACGGGCGGATCACGAGGTCGGGAGATCAAGACCATCCTGGCTAACACAATGAAACCCCGTCTCTACTAAAAAATACAAAAAACTAGCCAGGCGAGGTGGCGGGCGCCTGTAGTCCCAGCTACTCGGGAGGCTGAGGCAGGAGAATGGCGTAAACCCGGGAGGCGGAGCTTGCAGTGAGCTGAGATCTGCCCACTGCACTCCAGCCTGGGCGACTGAGTAAGACTCCATGTCAAAAAAAAGAAAGAATAATCATTTTCTTAGATGTCTTCAATTTCACTAAAGGCAATGCCACTTGGCAATCCTTTAATCTTTTTTAGCTACACAAAGTTTCTATTCCTTTTTTTTTTTTTTCTCTCTTCCTTTGTAAGTTTCTTTGTAAGGCACAAAGAAGACCAACAAAACTGCATTGTGATGAGAATACTGAGTATTCCAGCCAGAATCACTCCCTAATTGGCTCATTTCAGCACACCAGCACTGGGGTGAGGTGATTCAGACCCACATCTCAGCAAAACTACAAACTGCTGCATGTCACAGGCCTTGATATCACCCCCAGTGGCATTTATGCTGTGAATGCCAACTCTGCAGTGTGGCGTGGGTGTGCTTACGAGCAAACAGCCCCTCTCCTTATGGTTTTCACTTCCCCTCCCCTCCCTGGCTTTCTCGTCTTGTGAACCTGCCACAGAGGCACCCCCAGAAACCTTCTCTGATGACTTTCCTAATCCAATCAAGCCTGTCTTTCCAGCCTATCATGTATTGTTTGTTGTCCAAACAACAGCATCTATTATGTCAATTGTCTCTTCTAATTTGATGTCTCTACCTGTGTTCAGGAGGTATGTCAATCTTTCCTGATGGCCAGAAATTTTCCTGAGGACAAGATCCAGGTCCTATCCTCCCTTTGGTCCTCTCTACTCACTTCCCAGAACTCCAGTGGTAAAGGACTCTCAGGCAGTCATGGACTAGGCTAAAAAACTCTTAGGTGCCCTTTGAAATCATTCTCCCTAAGAACAGTATCCCTAGCACTTGTCATTAAACCCCCTCTAAATGGGTTTTCACACAGTGAGCTCCTTATATTTCACATCGTGCTATTGCCCTCACCAGGGGAAACTCAATGCCAGATGAACCCACTTACCAAGTCAGCCCCACTTCCCACAGTGGAGCTGTCCTGCCACTAGCCTCTGCCCAGACTCTAGGGCAAGAGTTTCTGATGGCTTCAGAAAAGAGAGAGAGAGAGAGAGAGAGAGGCAGGAAATCAACTTCCTGTCACCCCCAGGGGCAATCAAATAAATATTGTGAAATCAATATTCCACATGTAGATATTCCACATCTGGAAAGATGAAGTAGATACACTTTTCCCTTCTTCACAAACATAAGAAGACTCTGAAGGGTAGAGAAGAAGGCACACCAATAAGGACCTCAGGACCCAATGAAAGACATGATGAGGATTTCTCTAGGGTTTCTATTTGTCTCCTATATTCCAGACTTGGGGCAGAAAAAGGCAGGAATCTGGAAAGGCTCAGATTTTTAAAGACTGAACAAAAGCCTCATCTCTGTAGCCACATCATCATGAAAGGGGCAGCCTAGCAAGACAGAAAACTTACAGAGAATAATCACTCTATTTCATCCCAACACACAGAAAAAACTATGGTTTCACCCACAGCCACATCAGCAAAAGCTGAGTGGGAGGCCTAGACCTTCACACTCACCAGGCTATAATGAGGTGCCCCAACTGCCCCCTCCCCTAGTAGTTAGGTGGAATCAGGGAAATCCAAGAAAGAAGCCGGGATTTCATCCCCACCAGGAGGTAACAAGTGCCTGACCCACTTGGTGCCAGTGGAGACCATGTGGGGAGCCCAGACTTCCCCCCTTACCTGGCAACAACAGGTAGTATCCACACCCTTTCCCCTGCAAGGGCAATGTCAGAAGAAGGCAGCCAAAGCAGAAGATTTAAACAATATCCAGAATCTCATAGTAATACCAAAACGTCCAAATTTTTATTTTAAAAATCACTCATTGTGCCAAGAACAAGGAAGTCCTCAAAGTGAATGAAAAAAAAGATAATTGATAGATACCAATACCTAGATGACAAAGTTGTTAAAATTATCTGACAAAGATTTCAAAGCAGCCACAATAAACATGCTTAAATGAACAACTAAGAACATGCTAAATAGATGAAGAATTAGACAGTTTCAACAAAGGAATTAAAAAGCCAGAAGAACTAAATGGAAGTTTTATTTATTTATTTATTTATTTATTTAATAACCAAGCCCAACTTGCTTGTTTTATTGGAGAAGAGGACATGGAATAAACAGCTGGGACCTGAGTCTGGGAAGAACCCCCTCCCCTCCCCATACATGCCCACTGCTCCAAATTAAAAATAACCAACTATGGGAGAGCAGCCAAGACAACAACTAGGGGCAGGAGAAGGAGACACGGAACTCAAGGGCAGTGGTGAAGAGACCATGCATGTGCTGGGAGGGCCCAGAGGCAGCAGCAACACGAACAGTGCAAGTACAAGTCTCTGTGTCTTCCCTGGGGTTATGTATGTATAATATATAGAGATGAGGCCTTCTACCTCACTTGTCTCCCTTCTGCTCCATGTTGCCTGCCACAGTCCCAGCTCCTCTTTCCACATGAGGGTGAAGGGAAGTGGGGGATAAACAAGTCATCACTGAATTGTGATCAGACCCACATCCATCAGCTTCTGGATCTTTAAATGGAAGTTTTAGAACTAAGAAATAGAATAACCAAAATAAAAAACTCAATGGATACACTTAACAGCAGAATAAAAGGCCAGAGGAAAGAATCAGTGAACTGGAAGAGAAGACAGTAAAAATTACCCAATCTGAATAATAAAGGGAACTGAACAATAGACTGAAGAAGAATAAAATGAACCAAGTCTCAGGATCAGGGAGACTCTAACAAAAGATCTAACAGTCAAGTCACTGGGGTTCAGAAGGAAAGGAAAATAAGGATTGCTGGAAAATAACTCAAAGAAATAAGGAATAAAAATTCCCCAAATTTGGCAAAAGACATAAACTCACAGATTCAGGAAGCTGAGCAAACCCTAAATAGAATAAACTCAAAGAAATTCATACCCAGACATGTTAGAGTCAGAATTCTGAAAACTACAAAGAAAAACCTGAAAGCAGCTAAAGAGAAGCAATGCTTTAGCTTTAGGGAAAAAAACAATTTGAAGGACAGAAGATTTCTCATCAGAAACTATGGAGGCTAGCAGGGAGTGGTATAGTTTTCAAGTGCTGAAAGCAAAGAACTGTTGATGCAGAATTCAATGCCCAGTAAAAATATCCTTCAGTAATGAAGAGAAAATGAAAACATTCTCAGATGAAGAAAAACTAAGAATGTGTTTCCAGCAGGCCTACCCTAAAAGAATGGCTAAAGTAAGTTCTCTAAACAGAAAGAAACCGATAAAAGAAGACAACTTGAAACATTAGGAAAGAGGAAAAAAACATGATAATTTTTTTAAAATGAGTTAATACAATAGACTTTCCTTCTCTTGAATTTCCTATAAATTATGTTTGATGGTTGAGGCAAAAATTCTAACACTGTCTGATGTGATTCTAAATGTATTTAGATGAAATATTTAAGAAATTATATTATAAATGAGAGAGAGTAAAGGAATATAAAGACGTAAGGATTCTTCAACTGATAAAATAATGATAGCAATAGACTGTGATAAGTTATGTATATATAATAAAATACTCAGCAGCACTAAAAATGCTATACAATAACATTTACTATAAGACACACTACACAAATCAAAATGGATTCTTAACAATGTTCAAGTAACCAACAGGACAGTAGGAGAAAAACATAAATGGAAAAAAGAGAATAATTAGAAAACAAAAATTTTAATGGCAACTTAAGCACTAATATATCAATAATTATGTTAAACATAAATGGTCTAAATATACCAATTAAAAGGCAGAGGCTGACAGAGTATATTTTAAAACATGAACCAACTATATGCTATCTACAAAAACTCATCTCAAATGTAAGTGGCTAGATTAACACCAGATAAAGTATACTTCAAAGCAAAAAAAAAAATTATGAGACAGAGAGAGATACTGTATAATTTTAAAAGACCAATTCACCAAGAAGAAACAGTGCTTTAATAAGAAGACATTCCTAATGTTTATGCACCAAACAAAAGAATTGCAAAATATGTGAATGAAAGACTGATGGAACTAAAATATTAGATAGACAAAATCCACAATTATAGTTAGGGACTCCAATATTCCTTTCTCACAGTCAATAGAAAAATTAGCAAGAATATTATCAAGGATATGAAAGAACTCAACAGTACCATCAACCAACAGGATCTAATTGATATTTATAAGACATTCTGCCTAACAAAAGCAGAATAAATATTCTGTTCAAGTGCCCACAGGACATATACCAAAACAGGTCATATTCTGGAATATAAAATAAACCTCAACAAGTTGTAAATAACTTAAACCATGCAGAGTATGTTCTCTAACTAAAATAAATAAACTGAACATAAACAAAGGAAAGATAACAGGATCTATCCAAACACTTATTAACTAAACAATATACATCTAAACAATTCATGGGTTGAAGAGGAAGTCTCAAAAGAAAATTTTTAAAGCACATTATTTGCAAATACACTCACGTTTGGAGGTACTGGGAGTTAGGACTTTAACATATCTTTTTTGGAGAATGCAATTCAACCCATAACAGAAACAAAAAGCACAAGCAACAACAAAGCAAAACAAAAAAAAGATAAATTGGACCTCAACTAGTTTCTGACACAGAGTCAAAAATAATTCAGTGGAAGAAAGTTCGCCTTTTCAACAAATGGTGCTGAAGTGATTGTACATACATAGGCAAAAAAAAATCTTGATCTAAGTCTCATATTTTGCACAAAAATTAACTCAAAATAGATCACAGACTTAATTGACTATAAAATATAAAACTATAAAACTTTTAGGAAAACAATAGGGGAAACCTTCAAGATAAACGGTAGGTAAAAAGGTCTTAGATTTGACATCAAAAGCATAATCCATATAAGGAGAAATCTACTGGACTTCATCAAAATTAAAAACTTTGTACTGCAAAAGACCTTGTTAAGGAGGATGAGAAGACAAGCAACAGACTGGGAAAAATTATTTGCAGACCACATATTCATCATAGGACTAGGATCTAGAATACATAATGGACTCTCAGAACTCAACAACAAAAGAACAATAATTGCATTAGAAAAAGGGCAAAAACATGACAAGACTTTCACTGAATAGGACATACCAATGGCAAATAAGCACACAAAATGAAATTCAACATTAGGGAAACACAAATTTAAGCCACAAGGAGATATTACTCAACACCAATCAGAATGGCTTCAAGAAAACTTAGTGGCAACACTAAATGCTAGCAAGGACCCAGAGAAACTAGAGCATTCATATATTGCTAATGGGAATGTAAAATGGCACAGCCACTCTGGAAAACAGTTTGACAGTTTTTAAAGAACCAAACAAGCAACTCCCATACATCCCAGCAATTACAAACCTGATCATTTATCCCAGAGAAATGAAATCTCATGTTCACACAAAAACCTGTATGCAAACATTTATAGCAGCTTTATTTGTAAAAGCCAAAAAATGCAAACAATCCAGGTGCCCTTCAATGGGTGGCAAACCGTGATACATTCATGTCGTGGAGTACTACACAACAATGAAAAGGAATAAACTATCAGTACATGCAATGACCCATGTGAATCTCCAGAGAATTATACTGAGGAAAAAACAAACAAACAAACAAAATCCTCAAGGACTGTATGATTTGTATATTGTATGATTCCATTTATGTAATACTCTTGAAAAGATTCCATTTATATAACATTCTTGAAATACAGAAATGGGGAACAGATTAGTAATTGCTTGGGGGTTGAACAGAGTGTTACAGGAGAGAAGTGGAGGTGTCCGAATGAGGACAACATGAGGGAAATTTGTGATGATGGAAATGTTCTATATCTTAATTATAGATATAGAATTATTACGTTCTCAACACTAATACAAAAGGGTGACCAAGACCTCTGGCTATTGGAAAGCAGGTAAGTGAAGGTGCAGAGTATAGTGAGACAGATGCTATCTTGGGAAGAGCATCTCAGGAACAAGGGACTCAGATTAGGAGGATAAGGGAGACTTCCTTGATGAAGATCCCTCAAAGCTGAAACCTGAAACCTGAAAGATGAAGAGTTAGCCAAGGGGAAGGGAGTGTTTAAGTAGAGGTGCTCTATATCTTAATTATAGATATAGATATATGTTACCATCTTACAACATTTACTGAGCACATTAATGAATTAAGCATGTATATGACAGGTACTGTTCTGAGCACACTAATCTCAAAATAACTCCATCAAGAAGGTTCAATTAACACACATTTTATAGATAAGAAAACTGAAGCACAGAAGGTTAAGTTACTTGCACAAGGTCACATAGCTAGAACCAGGACTGGAAGCCAGGCAGACCACTGCAGAGTCCATCCTTTTAACCACTACTCCCTGAAATCTTTCTTAAAAAAAAAATCAGCCCTTTCCCTGACACTGAGATTCTTATTTAAAAGGTCTGGGTCAGGTCTTGAGTTTGGAGAGTTTTTTAAACTTCCTCATATTGTTTTCATCAGAGCCTGAACCCACTCTCAGGAGTTCTGCCTTTTAACAGCACAATCAGGAGCAAGATACCACAACTCCTATCCCTCTGACCAGAGTTTAGTTTCATGGCCACAGTTATTTTCAAGGGAGGCTGGGAAATGTCATCTTTGGGGGCTGGCCATGTGCTCATCTAAATTTCTACTTCTGTGAAAGAAAAGGAGAAAGGATATGGGGGGCCACCCAGCAGGCTCAGCTATGCCCTGCCTGCTAGGTGAGCAAGCATTCTTGCCATTGTGTGTAATAGTCCACTGCTCAAAGCTGCAGCATGGAGTCCAAATCTGGGAAGGCAATACAGCCATAGGATGACCAATCTTTTCCATTTGCCTGGGCTTATTGGGTTCTCAGGATGTGGGACTTTCAGTTTCAAAACCAGGAAGGTTCCAGGCAAACAGGAACAAGGTGGCCACTGTACCTTGGCCACCTCTAAGCAGAAGTGTTCTCTTGTCCTGATCTTGCCCCGCCCACCTGTCCTGCCACATCTCTCTCCAAGCTCCACCAGACTGTACTTTCTCATGCTCTTGTCAATCTCCTTTTCTTTCATTTGACCATTTATGGCAACTATTTATGGTGCACCTACTTATGTGCCCAGCACTGCTCTGGTCACAGTAGATACGCACCTCTACTTAAACACTCCCTTCCCCTTGGCTAACTCTTCATCTTTCAGGTTTCAGGTTTCAGGTTTCAGCTTTGAGGTATCTTCATCAAGGAAGTCTCCCTTATCCTCCTAATCTGAGTCCCTTGTTCCTGAGATGCTCTTCCCAAGATAGCATCTGTCTCACTATACTCTGCACCTTCACTTACCTGCTTCCCAATAGCCAGAAGGCTTAGCCACCCTTTTGTATTAGTGTTGAGAACAGAATCTGGCACATAATGGTTGTTGAATGAATGCATGTTGCCTCTTCAGAAGTGTAGGAGTGGCTCAAAGGCAGGACCTGTGCCTCATTATCCCTGGCTATCTTCCTCCCCTTGCTGCTGAAAACAGAGCTCACAGCAGGGAACTTTTGATAAGACCTGCCTTCCAATACAACACCTCTGGACTCCGAGTGCAGTGCTGGACTGGAAACTGCCTTCTGAGCAAAGCAGGAGACAAAACAGGAAAGCTGCCCTTGTGACCCAAGCCCCCAGGCTGCTTTTCCCACTCCACACCTTCTGGCCATTTAGTTGCCTGATAATAATCCTCCTAACAATAATGATAGCAACACTATTACCCTGCAATTAGCCAATAATAACACCAGCTTGGCTGCCTCACAAGGCTCAAGGCCTAAAGTTATTGCTGTAAAAAATCGAAGCTGAGTTTTCCTAATAGAGAGAGGAAACAAGGGTCTTTTGTGCCCACCTTCCAAAGCCAAACAGGAATAGCACCCCTTCCAGTATTCCCTCCTGTCAGCACAGACAGCCAAGCAAGGATACAACAGAGAGTGAACATATGTGTGTGTGTGTGTGTGTGTGTGTGTGTGTGTACACATGCACATGTGGGCCTTGCAGGATGGCAATCTGGGGTAGTGAACAATACTCAGCGACGATCTTATTAGTGAATATTTGTAAAGTTTCCAAACAGAGTCAATTCCCCATGAAATTTAATGGAAAGGTGTGGGAGAGAGGGTAAGGTGGCAGTGGGCAACCCTTTACAACAAAACACAGGATGCAAGATCTCCTTCATAAACTGCAGGGTTCCAGGGCTCTAGTCACAGCCCTTATAGCCCAGCAGGTCACACTGGACATTATTTCAAACTAGACTCTGCCTGAAACATGGCCCTTGTGAAGGATTTGCTTCTGCTATGTCTTTATCCTTGTTCTGGCAGAGGGGGAGACACCTGAACCCAGCCCACTCTCAGGTTGCTCTCTAGGTGGATAATCCACCTGACTTTCTCAGGAAATGGGGTGGGGTCAGGCTGGCACACTTTCACCCTCCCAGTCCCCATAGATCTTCATCTCTCCTCCTCCCTTTGGTGGCCACCCAGGGAAGGCAGAGAGTCCCTCTGAATCCATGGAAGGCAGAGAGTCCCTCTGTCTCAGAATCAGTCATAGGAGGCCTTGTAAAATGAAATAAAAACAACTTCTTGCTAAATGTGGTTGCAGATTATCAGTACCATGGCTGACATCCACTGAGGTGGATAACTGAGAATTGATAGCATCATGTTTCAAAAGGTGTTTATGCATGCCCTTACTTCAGGACCAGAGACAGGAGAAGAGCTCTCTCTTCTGCATCACAGAACGAGACAGAGCGGGCTAAGAGCACTGTGAGGCTGCAGGGAGAGGCAAGGGAGAAGGTGACTGACACCCAAAGGCCCACGGAGAGGGGCTTTCCTGTGGGGCCTGGCGTTTGGATGCATGAGAGAGAAGAGAAAAAGCATTCGTTTTGACCCAAAAGCCCATCTCCAAATTGCTACAGAAGACAAAAAGGTGGGGGTGGAGCCAGAGCAGGTATGTGCGCTCAGGCAGACAAATACCAAGACAGAGCAGGGCCAGAAGATTGGCCTTTGCTTCTGGGAGGGAGACCCACAGGTTTGTGTGCCCTGAGCTGGAGACCTGGACTCTCGTTAAACTGGACTCCTCATCTCCCAAGTAAGGACCAGCGTGTCCAAGATTCCTAGCTTGAGGTCTGGACCCTGAGAAGCTCCAGCTGTCCCCTGAGGACCTGGCAGCCTTAGACATGAACCCGGATGCTGCACCAGACCCTCAGGAGATGGTGTCCCCTCTCAGGAAGGCTCTGTTCCCTGAGCAGAAACCAGACACAGTGGCCCGAGAGCTGAGACAGTGCTTGACACCACAGCTGAGGGGAGACAGCTCCATGCACCCCAACACCCTTTCTACATCCCTTAATATCCATCTCACACAGCATTGAGGGGCACCTTCTTGACGTGTCCCATAAAGGAAGAGTGGCCAGGGCTCCCACACCACCCACTGTCTGGGCCATGCGTCCACCACAGGCAGAGAGGGCCTTGAAGGTAGGGTCTCCCCTTCTCCACCTGGAGGCAGCATGAGCTTCTACATGCAAGAGGAACCCTGCAGCTCCTCTACTGTGGAGGAGGAACCTTCACAGGGCCACGGACAAACAGTGACTTGCTCAAGGTCACACAGCCAGTGCCTACAGAGCAAGCTCAGGGCCCCAGGGCCCCAGCTGCCTGGCCAAAGTCTCCTTCCTTTTACTCTCAGGAAAAGGGAAGAGTGGATCCTGACCACCCGGCAAATCCACCCCCATCTACATAGAGCAGTTCGTGTTGTTGGTGACTTCTCTAGATTGCCTGCTAGCATGAAAACAGAATAATCAGTAGATCCTCTCATGGGGCTCAGAGGAGAACAATGTCAGAGGAAAAGATACCTCAAATCTGCTTCATAATTCATAATTCAATCTCACGCTGGGAATCACATCAACTCCTGCATAGAGTAACAAGAGCAGCCCTTCTCAATCTGTTCGCCACAGGTGAATAACCGTGGCAAGGGCTTTACAAAGATAATCTCCTTTAATCCCCACAACAGCACTATGAGGCAGCCACTGTTATTGTCTTCATTTTTTTAGAAGTGAAAACTAAGGTATAAAAGATTAAGAGCTTTGCCCAAATGATGCAACTAGTTAAGAAGTAGAAATAGGATTTGAACCAAGGCCAACTGATTCAAGAGCTCAAAACAGAAATATTGAGTTGGGTCCATAAATGCTGAGGAGACACGAATTTGGACCCCCGCTTGGAGGTAGTGCACTCTGAGCAGGTTTCAGGGGAGGAGAGGAAGCAGGGAGAGTGCAGTCTTAACAGAGATGAGGTGAGAGCCTCACTAGCCCCACTAAAGAGAGCTGAGAAAGAGGTCTTAGTGGGGCTCACAGAAAACCAGAAAGGGGAGAGTAAGACCAGGGCAAGAGGACAGGCCAAAGCCAAAGAGATTAGCTATGACAAAAGTGACAGGAGGAGGGCAGGTGCCCAGGCCGAGACCGAATATAATTGGACAATCTCCACTATTTTTTTTCCTCCTCCTTTTGGGGCAAGTCTGGGATTCTAATGAAAGTCATCACCTTCTTAAACATTTCTGATAATTTTTCTTGAGTACCCTTTGCATATTTGACCCCAGACAAACTTCTGTCAAGGTCATGAACTTGAGAAAGTGTTCTTCTATCTCTTAGGAAATTTCCAGTCTAAATAGGCAAAGCTAGAACCTGCTATAAGGAGTCTCCAAGTCCTCTCTCTGCTCCCAGCCTCCCTGTGCGTCCTGGAACACTCTCCTGTGCACGCTCCTGCTCCAGCTGTTTCAGCAGGCTGCTGGCTTCATTTTCCTTAAGACCCTGAACAGAAACCTGCAGTAGTTTCTAATGCTCTGCCACCATGGCTACTTGAAAAAAATAAATCTTTTTAGTTATTATAAAAGAAATACATGCTTTGTGCAAAAACTCAAACAATAGAATACAGTATAAAAGCACAGTGTAAAAGTTAATTCTCTTCACACCTTTTCACTCTCTCTTTTTTCAGGGCTACTGCAAGCCTATAGAGTACATTCATGAATATTAGACAAAGACATTCATTCCTCCAGACAGACACAAAAATCTTCAATGAAATGGCAAGTTGAATCCAGCAACACATAAAAAGGTTAATATTTGGGAGGCCGAGGTAGACAGATCACGAGGTCAAGAGATTGAGACTATCCTGGCCAATATGGTGAAACCTCATCTCTACTAAAAATACAAAAATTAGCTGGGCGTGGTGGCACGTGCCTGTAGTCCCAGCTACTTAAGAAACTGAGGCAAGAGAATCGCTTGAACCCAGGAGGTGGAGGGCAGTGAGCCGAGATTGTGCCACTGTACTCCAACCTGATGACACAACGAGACTTCGTCTCAAAAAAAAAGAATAATATAGCATGACCAAATGGAGTTTATTCCAGAAATACAAGATTAATTTAACATTAGAAAATTAATCAACAAAATTCATTATATTAACAGAGTGAGGGAGAAAAGTTATATGATCATCTGAATGTTGAAAAGTATTTGAAAAAAATCAATGTTCACTCAAGGTAAAAACACGCAGTATACTAAGAGTATAAGGAAACTTCCTGAACTTGCATATCTAACAAAACAAACAAATTTTAAAAATGCTTACATTTAATATTATAGACAACGGTGAAAAAAAAAAAAATGCTTCCCTCCAAGATTAGGGAAAAGGGAAGGATGGCAACTCTTGCTGCCCCCACTCAACATTGCTCTGAAGATCCTAGCCAGACCAATGAGGGGAGATAAACAATAGTAAACAGTTTGGAAAGGAGAAGTCAAAATCATCTTTATTCATAGACAACATAATTATGTACATATAGAATCCTAGGGAATCTACGAAATAACTAGTAGAAGTGACAGATGAATTTAGCATCTTCACAAGAAACAAGGCCAGTTTTTAAAATTGTGCTTCTATATATGAGTGATAAACAATAACAAATTAAATTTTTAAATACCACTTATAATAGCATGAAAACATAAAATACTTAGAGATAAATTTAACAAAATATATATAAGACCTATACACTAAAAACTGTAACACACTGATGAGAAAAATTAAAGAAGACCTAAAGCAATGGAGAGAGGTACCATGTTTATAGATTGAAAGACTCAAGATACTTAAAATGTCAGTTCTCCCCAAACCGACCTATCAATTCAACATGATTTTAATTAAAACCCAGCAGTATTTCCCGATAGAAACTTACAAACTGATACTAAAGTTCAAAAATTCAAAAATTCAATCCCAAATAATTTTTTAAAAAAAGAAGAAAATCAGAGGTATTACTCCAGCTTATTCCAAGACTGATTGAAGCCACCATATCAATACTGTATGTTTGAAGTGTTTCACAGATACATTAATCAATCAACAGAATAAAGAATCCAAAAACAGACCCACACATATATCTCCATTTGGTATTTGACAAAGTTGCCAAGGTAGTTCAACAAGTAAACAACAGTCTTTTGAACAATTGGTGCCCAAACAACTGGATATTTACTTGGGGGAATAAAATGAATTTGGACCCTTATCTTATACCATACCCAAATGGCCACTTAAAATGGGGTATAGACAATGTAGACACTAGAATTACAAAACTTCTAGAATAAAAGTTTGTACTGTAGGAGAAAATGTTTGTGATCGTTAGGTAAGCAAAGATGCCTTAAGACACCAAAAGTCCAAACTATAAAGAAAATTTGATAAATTAGAATTAATCAATATTAGAAAATTCTACTGCTTGTAAGATACCATTAAGAAAATGACAAGAAAATCCACACACTGAGTGAAAATATTCAGAATACATACACCTGACAAATGACTGTTATCCAGAGCATATAAAGAACTCCTGCAACTATGTATGTCAAACTGCCCAATAGAAACTTACACAAGATTTGAACAGACCTTTCCTAAAACATGTACAAACACCCAATAAGAACCAAAAAAAGACGCTGCACATCGCAAGTCATCAGGAAAATACTTTAAAACTACAATGAGACAACATGCATGCCCTGTAGAATGAAAAAGACTGGCAATGCCCAGTGTTGGAGAGGAGGTACAGCAACCCTAAGAAATCCTAGAACAGGCAAAACCAGTCAGTGGTATCAACAAGGAGATCAAAAGTTGCCTGGGGGCATAGGGCAACTCATTAGAGTAGTGTGGTAGTGGTTATAAGGATGTATACATTTGTTTAAAAATATTGAGGTATATGCTTAAAATGTAATACAATGCATTTTATTATTCATAAGTGAATCCTCCTTAAAGTTGACTTTAAAATAAACAGCATGCACATTCAAATCTGATCTGTAGTAAATTTTAATTAATGGAGTTCAACAATGCACTACTTAACTCAGCATTCTGCATTTTGAACTACAACTTCCCCTGCCATCTCTCTTTCAATGGAAAGTAATCAGAAATTTCAAGTCAAATTAGTTACAAATATTGTTACCATTTACACCCATCTATCTGTATAAATCAAGATTTTGTCAATAGAGAAATACATTGACTAATAAGATACCTTTGGATTTTCTACATATGCAATCACATCATATATTAATAAATCAGTTTTATTTCTTTCTTCTTATCTGTATGATTTTATTTATTTTTCTTGCATTATTACACTATTTAGGAATCCCAGTATGATGCTGAATAGGAGCAGTGACAGCAAATACCCTTGCTTGTCCCCAAGCAATGCTTATGGGAAAAGTATTGACATTCATCATTAAGTATGTTAGCCATGGGTTTTTACAGATGCCACTTCTCAGGCTAATGAAGTTCCCTTCTACTCCTAGTTTGTAAGAATCTGTCTTTGTTGTTGTTGTTGTTGTTGTTTGCTTGTTTGTTTTTACCATGAAAGGTGTTGAATTTTGTCAAATGTTTTGTATCTATCAATACAGTCAAATTTTTTTTTCTTCTATGTCAATATGGTGAATACATTAATTCTTTGAATGTTGAGCAAGTTTTTATTTCTGGGATACATTTTAAGCATATACCTCAATATTTTTAAACAATATTTTTAAACACATGGTCACGATGTATTATCCTTTTTGTATCTTTCTAGATTGAATTTGCTCATATCTTGCTGATAATTTTCGAATATATATATCCATGAGGGATTTTGGTCTTTAGTTTCTTCCTTTAAACTTATCTTTGTCAGTATCCATGTAATGCTGGCCTTATAAAACAAGATGGAAAGTGTTTCTTCTTCTATCTTCTGAAAGAGTTCTTGCAGAATGGTTATTATTACTCCTTAATTAATCCCATCTATCTGCCAGTGCCTAGATATACAGTCACCTCATCCATGAGGTCTTTCCTGGTCCCAACATACTGTCTGTAACTTACAATAATAGTAATAATGTAACCTACAGTACTGCGTGCTTAGGATGGCACAGGTCCTACAGAATAAATGTTTATGGTTGATTTCAGTGTATGACCCTCCCAGCAACTCTGTGAGGAAGTTGTTGTTGCTACCTCTTTACAAATGGGTAAAGAAAGGCTCAGAGTTGTTAGATAACTTGCCAAGGGTCACACATTCTTTTATCTGATCATCAACTTTTCATTTAGTGCCTACTAAATTCCAAGGTGCCAGCAACTGAGCCCACCCCAGAGCCCACTCCCTTGGCATGTCCATCAGTGCTTTCCAGAGCATGGCCGTTGGGTCCACAGCATCAGAATCACCTAGGAGGTTGTTAAAAATGCAGATTTCTAGACTCCTATGTAGTGGAAACTCAGCGAGGGGGAGGGGATGCTGGAACAAAGAATATGAATTTTCAGTAAGGAGCCCTTAATGAATTTAATGCATGCTACTACATTCTGCCTTGTCTCAATAGCTGTTTGCAAATCTCTCATTCATCCCCTGCTAGACCATAAATCCCTGACAGGAAGCACTGTCTTGATACGTCCACGTGGCCACATGCACAACCTTGCCCACAGTCATTGTCTAACGGGCGTTTACTGAACTAGAATGAAAACCACTTTGAGCTTCACATGCTCACACCTATTCACAAAGGGTCTCTTTGGATATCCTGACAGTGTCCCAAATCCCCTGTTAGGCTGAAAGGCTTTAGGAGTAAGCACTGGCTGACCCAGTAGCACAGACAGGGTTCTTTTTATCAGAGCTGGAAGGATCTGTAGAAACAATCTTGGCCACTGAAAGTCATTAAAGTGAGGCAGAAATTGAGCTGAGAGAGGAGGAAGGACTTGCCCAGTGTCACGCAACAGTTCCCACAAAGATGAGGATCAGCATTGAAGTCTCCTCACTCCCAGGGCACTCCTTCCCCACTTCACAGCAAGAAAAGGAGGCAGGAGTGTTCCATTTAGGTGGGATTCCTGGAGGAGGTGAGCTGTCCCAGGAATTTCCTTTAGATTGACAGGAAAGAGTTCGGTGAGGAAGAGAAAAAGGGTTTATTTGAATTCATACTAAAACTCACAGGCAGGGAAAGGGAGGGAACCACAAGAGGGAGGATGTCCCAAACATTCTGCAACATCATCAGAACTGAAATATTTAGCCCAGTTCCCTATGGAAATCGAGCTCGTAAAACCCTTCTGCCTGTGCCTGTCTCCTTTTTGAAACCCAGGACCTGACAAGTCAATTACCAAATTTGGTGCAGAGGCAGCAGAGGGCCGTGGTGGAAGGGTGTGGCCTAGATTCTGGGCTACTCTACCACACTTCGAAGAGAAAGGAGGGTCCCTTTCCAGAGCTAGCCCCTCTCTCCAATATCTGCTTAGAGCCTGATTTCTGCCATGCCTCAGGCATGGATCCCTCTGAGTTAATGTACAGGGCTAATTTTACTGTTGGAGTCCAGCAAGAAAATAGCATACATCTGATCTGGAAACCAGAAGGGCTATGTCTGAGGTGGGGAAGGGATGAGGAACTGGGAACGATAGAAGGAGCCAGAGGCTCAGACCACTGAAAGTCTCAAGAATTAAGGCCGGGTGCAGTGGCTCATGCCTGTGATCCCAGCACTTTGGGAGGCTGAGGCAGACAGATCACTTGAGGTCAGGAGTTTGAGACCAGCCTGGACAACATGGTAAAACCCCATCTCTACCAAAAATACAAAAATTAGATAGGCATGGTGGTGCATGTCTGTAATCCCAGCTACTCAGGAGGCTGAGGCATGAGAATCGCTTGAGCCAGGAGGCAGAGTTTGCAGTGAGCTGAGATCGCGCCGCTGCACTCCAGCCTGGGCAACAGAGTGAGACTCCATCTCAAAAAAAAAGAATTAAGGCCCCCCTGGAAATAAAAGCTGCCACCTTACCTGCCTTTTAAAAAAATGAATGAATTGGGAGGAGGAGACCTGGTTTCTGTGTCCACCCTGGGCCTTACCTTTTTCCTCACCTAAGTGAAAAGTTCAAATACACTGATTGCCAAAGCTCCTGTCTAGCCTCAAATCCTCAAATGTCTGGGACACAAGTCCCTGTTGAAGGTTGTGTTCGTGTCTACACGATGTACATACCTGATGTACAGCCAGTTCCCCACACCACTTCTTCCCAGCCTGCACCCTCTCCCCACAGACCTCTCCCCACGACCAAGGCCTGGGTGGTTCTCAGATATCTTCTCTGATCAGCAGATCACTCTAGAATGCTAGCCTGGCATCTTGCCACCTTGCCACCTGCAGCCTTCAGAGCTGCTCCTGCAGCGCCCTCATACCTGGGTCCTGGCTGGTCTGGGGGTAGGTGAATGCATATGTTCTCTATTAGAGCCATCCCTGCAACCTCTGGGAACATGAAGATGGTCACAGACTCAACTAAGGACTCTCCAAGGTTTTAAAGCTGGGGTGGAGTGGGAGAAAAAAGGACCCTCCAGAAGTGGTTCTGAGCGACTTTAAGCTACAACTGCTATAACCAAACGCCACATACAGAAAGCTAAGCTGACCTAGCCTAAACCACTAACTCCCATTTGAGCAACTCTGGCCTGTCTAATCCCAACCCCAAGCATGCCCAATCCCACCTGCCCAACCTCCTGAACTCCCTGGAAGCCCCAGTCAGGTGACACGGCCTTCCTGAGGAAGGGGCTGAAGGTATCTTCACACCCACAGGAGAAGGCCACCCTGATGGCGACATCCATGCCACAGGCCCCGGGGGCTGCGGTGAGGGAGGAGAGAAGGGTTTGTTTGCTGAGTGTGATGGGACTCCTCTGACAGGAGCGGGTGTTCCATGAAAATAGAAGTGGTTGTTCTGGAGGCCACTTTAGAGTCCTCCAGACGCTTCCCAGGTATCCTCCTCCAGGCTTGCTCAGAGCCCTCGCAGAGACAGAGGCCAGGACCAAGTCAGGCTGAGGAAGGTCTGCCTTGGAAGCTCATGGCAATGGTGCCAGGGGCTTGGCTGGTTCACCGTGAGGAGAAGTGATCCCAGACCAAAGCCCTTGTGGAAAAGGGGAAGGGCAATCTGTGGGAAATGCTCAGGAAGAATAGGTTTTTCTAGAAAAGAGACTCTTCCAGAAATCCCCCGTCCACCTCCCGACAATGCCACCGCCCCCAAGTCTGCTAAATACTTTCTGAGAACCGCACACCCATCCCCGGGCTCCGGGATAACCCCTCCCCCATCCGTCCAGAGGCCGGCCCCTAGGCTTCCCTCAGGGAGGCACACTCCTCACCCAGGAGCCCCTCCTTCATGCCCAAACCTCCCTTGTGTGTGGCTGCCCACTTCCACCAACGTTTGACATCACGCATACAGCACGCGATATGAATTGCAAATGAAGTTTATTACGAAGACCCCCAGACCACAGCACTTCCGAAAGCAGGGTGGACAAGAGGAGCTATATACACAGAAACACATTTCCCCCCGGCACTGCCAGGCTTAGAGATGAAATCCCTGGGTGGGCCTGGGTCCTCAACAGAATACCCATCTGGAAAATGGGCAATGCAAAGAGGCATGGTGGGGGCGGGAATGGGGCATGGCTAGAAGCACAAACCTAGACAGCGCAGATTCTGCCCCAGAACACAGAGGCGTCACTGGCTCTAACTAACTGGTTTGGAGAGAAGATCTTGCAAAAACTGTATGTGGACATTCTTTTCCCTCAAAATGCCATCAGAGATAAATGACAAAATTTAACCTGCTGTCAGTTAGAGATACAGAGACAGGCTTCTACATTCTGGAGTGGGAGAATCTGGGGTGGGAGAGTCGGTGATTGTGGGGGCTCATCTTTATCTAAAAGAGAAGGTCACGCTGGAACCAAAAGCTTCACCTGAGCTACCCTTTACAGAACTAGAACCTCCCCCTCCAGAGCTATATCCTCCTCCAGAGCTGGAGCCTCCTCTAGAGCCACCTCCAGAGCTGTGTTTTCCACCTCCAGAGCTATATCCTCCTCCAGAGCTAGACCCGCCCTTAGAGCCTCCTCCAGATCCGTATCTTCCTCCAGAACCACCGCCAGAGCCGTATCCTCCTCCAGAGACAGAACCTCCTCCACCACCGCCTCTGGAGCCAGACCCTCGGCCTCCAGAGCCATAACTGCCGCTTCCAGAGCTATATCCTCCTCCGGAAGTGGACCCTCTACCTCCAGAACCTCCAAAGCCAGCCTTGGATGCCACATTTGATGAAATGGTGCTGCTTGTCACAGCTGCAGAGAGAGGTGGTGTTACCACAGAGATTATGACTGCCTCTCCCTGTCTCCACCCAACACAACACCCCATGGAACAGGACCGCACCCCACTACTTACACACAGTCACGTTGCTGCTGAGGTCTCCAGACATCCTGTCAGGGAGAGAGAAAAAACAAGTTGTGGTGGAACACTTAGGTTGTGTATGCATGTTATTTTACAACTTCCACCCACAAATGTGCAGTTCAGCCTCTCTAAGACACCACCAGGGCTTACACACCCCACTTTCTTCTATGCTGCCAGTTCACACAATGATGACAGACCCCCCTCCATTTATGCACAACTTTGCATCTCAATCCATCTCGATTTTTGCTCTGATAAAAAATGAACAGTTGTGTGACGGATCCAAGGTAACTGAAAAGCAAATTCACTTCCAACTTTGCAACCCATTTTTGTATTTAAATCCATCTTGGAGAATCTGTTATTCAGAATCCATGCCACACCAGAAATTTTACGATGAGGCTGCCTGTGAACATTCAGTTCAGAAAGAACTGTGACTCTGTAGAGCCTCCCCACTCCTCTCTTCTTCCCACCCTCTTCAGCTTCAACTGAAAACTTTCCCACTTCCTCTTACAAGCTGGGCATAGGAGGCATCACCTCTAGACAGGGACAGAGCAACCTCCTGAAGAAAGCCACTCCTTCTTTGTCATGCTGGCTTGCTGATGGCCTGGGGTAGCTTTTCCCCTTCCAATTGCTTCAGCCAGATTAAGTCACCCAAGATGCTGACAATATGGACAAAGGTCTCAGACTACAGAGGAAGCAAATGATGCCTCTTTGAAAGTTAGCAAATGGTTCCGTTTGTCACTCCAGAAACCTGCAAAGAACTGGGGCCGGCACCTGCTCCGGGCAGCACGTCCCCACCAGTCAGCACATTCCAAGACATCATCTCCCTCGTTCTGGGTCACATGGTGGAGGGTACAGAGGCCACTCACCCTATGGACCTAGCGACCAATGTTTCAGACTGTCTAGGACTAACTGTTTTCCCACGATTTTGTTTTCACTTTCAGAAAAGACCAGGATGTTTAACTTACTGCTTAGTTTAATTTAATGTGCCTTATGCATCATTTCATATCAATAAATGTACAACTCTCCCATCGTGCTTTGTGTCCTGAGTTTCTGCTTGAAGAACACAGGGAATGTCAGCTCTCAGTCGTCAGGAGGCCCTGTCCCATCCTCTGCTGTCCCTGTCTTTGCCTCCAGCCCTGGCTCTGGGAGAAAGGAGAGGACCAGCCAGGGTCCCCTTCTCCCTTCCCAGTGCCCTCACCTGCACTCCTCGCCCTCTAGCAGCTTGCGGTAGGTGGCGATCTCCACATCCAGGGCCAGCTTCACATTCATCAGCTCCTGGTAGTCACGCAGCAGCCGTGCCAGGTCCTCCTTGGCCTGCTGCAGGGCCTCCTCCAGGTCATTCAGCTTGTTCCTGGCATCCTTGAGGGCATGCTCACCACGCTGCTCGGCATCTGCGATGGCATCTTGCACATTCTTACACTATGAGAGAAGGACAGAGAGCGGATCCTGCCTGACGGAGGGGGACAGAGAGCAGAGGTGTTTGAAGTGCAGGAAGCCAGAACCACTGGTCCCCGGGAGTGTTAGGTCCCCTCTGGAGTTTATGCAAGTCGCAAGCAACTGTGCTAAGACTTACTGCTGTCTCTGGCACATCTTCTTCCCCTGTCACCTTTGATGCCACCCTTTGGCATTCCCCATAACGCCCTTTGATCCTCCCACCACAGGGCCAGAATCATGATCCCATTTTACAGATGGAAATGAAAATATCTGAAATGGTCTGCTTGGCAAAGCTTCTGCTGCTGATGGAATCCACTCTCTGCCTCTATCTTTTCTATTCCAAAGCTAATGTTCAGCCCCATGCCAGCTGCCCCCAACACTCACTGCCTCTCTATGAAGCCAGTCGGCTGACGCTTAGGGCCTGTGCTGAGCACAAACAGGAAGCTCCATCTGCAATCTGCGGCAAATCAGTCAAACTAACGTTTGCTCTATTTGTTATGACTCCCTTTTCGTCACGTAAACAAGTGAGCACAATTCTTCCCCTTTGCTAATCCTTACTTTGGAATGTCTCTTAGGACACTCTAAAAATTGTTATAATAAGCCTTAAATTATGTTAAGCTGGGGAATTTGAGATCGATACATGCTAGAGTGCAATATCTCAGAGTCTCTCATCTCTCACATGCACATTCACACAAAACCACACTCTCACGCACACCCAGAGACAACCTCCCACCCCTCCCTGGACAGGGCTGGGCCTCACCTGCTTCTTCACATGTGCGATCTCCCCCTGCAGCCTCTGGATCACGCGGTTCAGCTCGCTGATCTCTATCTTGATCTCTTTCAGGCTGTCTCCATGTTTCCCCGCAGTCACCTGGAGCTCCTCATACTGATATGGGGAGAGGAGGACAGTTTGCAAGGAAGTTCCAGCATGGCTCACATTCCAGAGTGACTGGAGTGAAGGAGAGCTGGTTGACCCCAGGGAGGGTCAACCCAGCTAAATGTCATGGCTGCATTCATGAGAGGTAGGGACTGTCTCACATGCCCAAAAGGACTTGGTGCCATTCTCAACATCCTTTCTTGGGAATGGTGCCCAACTTCCATTAGACAAAAAACTAATAATCTTACTGCACACTTTCTGGCTGGGGGTGCAACCCAGCTCGTGGCAGGGAACTGTGGCTCTTCCTACATTCCCTGTACTTGCCTTGCTGTGGTACAGGGCCTCCGCTTCATCCTTGCTCCTCTGGGCGATCTCCTCATACTGGGCCTTGACCTCAGCAATGATGCTATCCAGGTCCAGGTTGCGACTGTTGTCCATGGAGAGGATGACGTTAGTGTCAGTGACACTCTGATGCATCTGGGATATCTCCTACAACACACAAGGAAGGTCTGGTTATGACATCCTGCCACAGTCACACGCAGACAGGAGGCCTCTGTCTCCCAGCATAAGGGAAATGCAGACCCTCAGACTAAGGATACACTAGGGGGATGAAAATCATGTAACCGTCTACTCCTGGGACTCTCCCAAGGTTGTCCTCAGAATTGTACGGAGAGTCGCCTGTGTTTCTGAGCCCCCTAGTTAACAACCTTCACCACGTAGGCCAGTTATGATAAGTGTCCCCAGACAGAAGCTGGCCCATGGCAAATACCTTAAATGGTACTTCCTGTTTCAGAAATCATCTGAGCGTCCTTGAGTTGGGGAGCGGGATAGGAGACGAATGCATTTTGATCTCTGAAGTACAGTAGGCACAGGAATGGGCACAGGGCTTGTATCTTCCCCAGAGGAACTGGACATTTGGGGAATGGAAGGAGGGGTAGCTGTCCTGGTGTTTCCTGAACCTTACTTCCTATAACGTCGGAGGAGAAAATTCCTCACCCACAAGACCTATGCTATGAAAGCCCCCCCCAGTGGCCTGGAATGAGGGCAGGTTGAAGTCAGCTTGTCCGTAAACCCCACTTCTGCCACTTTTTCACCAAGCAGAAAGGACTTTCCTTTGGTGAGAAGGGTGGGAAGTAAGGGTCTGTCCTGGGACAGCCTCCTTACCGCATCGTAGAGAACTTTCAGGAACTCAAGATCCTGATTCAGCAGGTCCACCTTGGACTGCAGCTCCACCTTTATCATGTAGGCATTGTCCACGTCCTGCAAGAAAGGTTGGGGCCTCTGGTGTACAGTTCCCTGTACAGGCCTCTTCCTCTCTCTGCCACTCCCCTCTACTCAGTCCCTGCTAGCTCCCCTCTAACATCCCAGGCTCCCCAACCTGAGCCCTGTCTCCATTGGACTTCTTTTGTCGTGCAGTTCACCATACACCTCTGCCAGGGACTTCATGCCCATGTTCACGGCTCACACCACTCAGGACCATCAGAGCTTTGAGGTGACCAAGCTTTGCCAACCAGCCCTTGCCTCCTGCTTGAGACACAGTGTGTTTCTACAATGGGATACAATGTTATTTGTGGGCTTCCACAGTCCTCAGCTCGCTCATCCTGTCTGTCCATCTCACCTCTCCAGAATTTCCCCAGAATATACACAAAAGCCCCTGCAGGACCCAGGAGGAGAACCCACACTTTTGGCCTACAACCTCACACCTTTGTCAACACAACCAACAGCAACTTTAAGCAGGCATTCTAAGGGAAGTCCCATTCCTTCCTCAGCTCTTTAGAAGGAGAATATAAAGAGATTTTGGTGTTTGCAATTATCATGATTCAATAGAGGCTTTAAGTGGGTTACTACTGGGAAGCGTTCTACCATAAATGGAAGACAGCTTTGAAAACTGTATTCAGAAGCTTCACCTACAGAGACACTTTTGTTTGCAAGAGAATGGGCCATAGGTCTCACTCCTTTCTCTGGTTGCTGCTTTTGCACTCACAGTTGATTTCCAAACTGTCTGCTTAGACACGATGGGGCTGTGAAACACTCCTATCCCCAACCCCAGCCAAGACATTCTCTTGCTCACCTTCTTAAGTGTCACAAAATCATTCTCAGCAGCTGTGCGCTTATTGATTTCATCCTCATACCTATTGGGACCCAGATGATACAGCAGTTAGATTAGCTCCCCTTTATTTTTTTCTTTTCCTTTTTATCCTGGATTCACCCATAATGCCCCATTCTCTGGGAGTATTACACACTTTTTAAATGTCTAAACTAAGATTTCCAAACTAAAGATATATTTTTATAAACTAACTCTCAAACATATAAAAAACAAAAATGATCTCTAAAGCCTCACTGGCTTCCTCACAAATAATCAACAAAGATACATATGCTTCTCCCCGTTACCACCACAAATGAAACTGGGAGATGAGTGACTTTCCGGGGAATGATCAAATGGCTCAGTGCAATGTTTATCTCCACTCAGCGTTTTACTCTGCCACTTACTTCTTCTTATAATCCTCCACAAGATCCTGCATGTTGTTCAGCTCTGAATTCTGTGATGTTCTTTCTGCAGTGAGCCCATCCAGATATCTCTTGAGGTTGTCGATATACCCCTGGAAGATGGGCTCCAGGTTGATGGTGCGGGTGCCAACATTCATTTGTTGTAGAAGCTCCCATTTGGTCTGTAACACCTGGTTCTGCTGCTCCAAGAACCGCACCTGCCATGACCAGAAGGAGAGCATATGAGCTCTGGATCATCCTTCACACCAGCAAGCCATGCTGGCCAGGGGCAGCTCAGGTGCTGCTTCAGGACCTCGAGAAGTGTCTGAGGCTAGATGCCGAGTCATGACTGACAGAGCTTCTGAGCTCCCTGCTCTCATCCTGGGAAAGTCCCACAGACTCCTAACGCTACATCCGGCTCTCTCTACGCGGAGGAGTCTCTTTGCTACTTCGCTGCTCACTGGTTTGTTTGCAGCTGCTCCCAAGACTCTAGGCCATTTCCCTCCCCTATCCTGGTTGAATTTCCAGCCAAGATTCCACAAATTCTAGGAAAACCCAAAAGCAGGCATCTGCTGGCACTGCTCCCAAGAGTGCTGAGTATGACAGTCCCGGAGGGCAGGGCTCCTTAGCCTGATTTTTAAGAGCCTTGTAAATCCCTGCCTATTTCAAGGCAGATGAACCTGGTTTATCTGCCTTGAAATAGGAGAAAACCCAGTAACACTCCAAAGTGATGCCAATAAAGACTTTATGGATCACAAAACTGAGAACGCTTCTCTTGAAGGCATGCATTTCCTGCATTCCCAAGCAGATATTTCAGGTTCAGCTTTCCAGAATTTAATAATCACTGCTAAGGAAGGGAACACCACCTCAGAAGACGATGGCTTCCAAAACCTGCTGCTCAATGGCCTGTCCCAAGGATCAGTTCAATACTTGCCTATATCCATTTTTTATGGTTTTCAGAATTTTCCATAAATATTATTTATATGGACTGTAACAATAAGGCCAAAGGGACAAATGCTTCCTAAGTGCAGGCTGTTACGGGAAATGTAACCCACAAAGCTGGCATCTTTCCCATCTGGAAACTGCAAATGACCCAGGCTACTGCAGTATACCACTGGCTCCTAAGAAACGCAAATCTGTGCCGTTTTCTTTTCAGTTGGCGCTGAAAGTGAGGAGGCCTGAGCATCAGTGGGAGCCATCTTCTCCGGACTCACCTTGTCAATGAAGGAGGCAAATTTGTTGTTGAGAGTTTTGATCTGCTCCCTCTCCTGGGCCTTCACATTCTGAATCTCTGGGTCAACTTTCACGTTGAGAGGCTGCAGGAGGCTCTGGTTGACAGAGACTTCGTGGATGCCACCACCAGGGTATCCTCCAGGCCCGAAGCCACCAGGACCCCCAAAACCTCCAACACCACCAGGGCCCCCAAAACCTCCAAAGCGGCCTCCACCAAAGCCGCCTCCACCAAAACCACCACCTCCGAAGCCACTGACGCCTCCAAAACCACTGCCGCCTCCAAAGCCGCTGCCACCTCCAAAGCCGCTGCCGCCTCCAAAACCACCTCCTCTGCCACCAAATCCACCACCGGCGCCAAAGCCACCACCTCCTCCAGCCACACTAATGGAGATGCTCTTGGTCCCTCCAAGGCCAACAAGACTCCGGCTGCCAAAGCCGCCTCCACCAAAGCCCCGGCCACCACCACCATGGCGGCTCAAGCAGGAGAAGCTGGAAGTTGATCTCCGGCTTCCACCAGACACCACAGCTGAGCCGCTGCTGAAGTGCCGGAATCCTCCTCCACCTCCTCCTCTTCCTCGAGATTTGCAAGAGATCTGACAACTCATAATGCCTTTGTCCAGGGAGGAAAGTCGCAGGCTCTTGAGAAGAGTCAAGGCTGGAGACACAACTCTGCTGCTGGGAGGCTTTCAGGGTCCCCTTATATACCTGCCAACTAGGTGTTGTGTACATGGGTGTGGATCCACTTATACATGGGTTTGGTCTGCCTGGGAGCTATTCCTGGTTCGTGATTATCAAGCTAATAGCCATTAAAAATCTACTAATCAGCTCCATCCCAGAACTTGCTTTGATTGCAAACTTCTGTTTATCTGGGCATCTGTCATGCAATTTGATTTTTGTAAAATCATCAAAAGAGGAGATCAGGATTTGGGTTTCTCAATCTGGAAAAGGACCTCATGCAGAATGCTGCTCCCTGTTCTGGACCTGCCCAAGGGAGGCTGGCTATCACCCATGCTTGTGCAGGCTCACCGCCCCAGTTCAACAATGAAAGGGATGATGGGTTTAGAGACTGCAAGAGCACCTCAATGCCAGTCTTGTTGTTCTCCTTGTTTTTCCCTCTTTCCCAGAAAGAGTTCCAACCAGTGCAGGAGAGACTGCAACGGTCTTAAATGACCTCAAATGCTCATTGGAAATCAACCTCCTCTTACAGAAAGAAATTGACCTGGGATACTGCAAAAGAGTTGTCGATTTTCAAAATATCTTGGCTCTTTTCTTCCCATGACACCAAAAACACACAATAACTAGGCACTGAATAGAGATTTTGTATAACCACAATGGTTTTTATAACCATCAACTGACCCTTGTCTGTATGAACACCCAGAGGATGAAGGTATAAAAAAAGTTTTGCTTTTTCTGGACCTGTGTAATGTGGGACACCCAGTGAAAGTTTGCAAACCAAGATCCAAGTGTTTATTGATTCAGTCAGTCGCTAATCACGTATTGCCTGGTGATCCTGGGAAGTGATTAGGAAGTCAGGCTCTTCAGTGACATCCACAAATGCATGAGTATAAGAAGACCATCCAACCTCACAGAGCACTCACACTTAAACTCAACCACTTCCTCTGTCTATGTGGCCAACTATGTGGGAGAGGTACTTTGGAGTAATAAAACTGAATTTAGTCAGAAGTTCTGGGTTTGAGTCCCAGTTTTGCCATTTATTGGCTGTGAGGCCTTGAAGGAAACCCTGAGGCTCTGCGGTCCTAGCTATAAAATGGGAAATTGGTATGAAGTGTTTTGAAAACCACGGTGGACAATAAAATGTCAATATCATTATTGTTTGGGGGAGTGGGACAAAGATAATTCCTTTTCCTTTCCCCCTTGCCATGTTACTGTCTTCTGGCTACTATGAACATGCACTCTCCACAGGCACCATAAATTACAGAACCAGGTGGTTCAGATCCTAGTACCAAGTTATCACAAAATAATGCAAAAAACATAAGCTTTGAGGTCAAATCCCAATTTTCTTGTATCTTAGTTAAATGACCTCAGATAATCCATAATCTTCTTCGAGCCTCAGTTTCCTTATCTATAAAAACTGAACAAGAACAATAAGAATATGGCTATTGTGAAAACAGAACAATACACACATGTGCTAAACACAGTTCCTAGTTCATAGCAGAAACTCAATAAATGCTATTCACCCTCCTGCATCTTCCCCACCAAGTTTCCTATCCTATGTCTTAACTACTGTTCAAGGTATTTGATTTGCAGTAAAAGAATGCTGAAGGAAACAAATCTACATGTCTCCTCAATTTTTTTTTCCAATCTGATTTGTATAATTATAATCATGCAAACAAATCATGAAGCTAACAGCTTTGGAGAGAGTCTCAGTCCAAAGCAAAATGTGTCATTATCTATAGATATCTGAGCAATGCCCTAGTTGTCCCTTACTCCAGCAAGACTGTGCTCACACTGTGACAGCTTCAGGGGTGTCTTAATGCCTCTATGAAGGAAATTGAGCCAGATTTGTGCTAGGCACTCAAACTGTATGTTTCACTACATTTTAATTCTGCCCTCACACCCTGGTCTCCCTCCCCATTGTCTCCACTGAACATCTTCTCCTTCTAGACCCATTCACCAATTTTTGAAAGTCAAGTTGAAAGAGAGTCCTCCTACTCTGTTGAAATGTGGAGAGTAGAATTAATGCAACTTGAATATTATGTAACATTTTATTTCTATATTTTTAAATTTTCAACTTTTACATAATCTCAATGTGCTTTTCTAGATAATATGCTCTGCATTCTTTAAAAAGTGAAATGGAAGTTAAGAGTCTTGGTCTGGTTTTGATTTTGCCTCTACCTAAACGGGTATCCTCAATTTCTTCATCTATAAAATAGGAACATTCATCCTGAATCCCCACTGTCCCACATGGACATTGATCTACTGCTGCAAAGAGTGTGAGGCTTTACTATCTCTGAGAACAGAACAGGAATCCTATAGAACAAAATCCTTCTTCCTGTTCCCCACTTTTTCTTTCAACAAGCTGCCAGCAAGCCCAAGATCCTGAATGCTTCTCCTCATAGGTTTTCAAAAGCTCATCTATTGGCCAGTGGGGCAGAAAAAATGAGCCCCCAGTATTAAGCAGAGAAAGGGTTAACTGTCTAGCCAACAGGAAATAAACTCTCAACCAGGTGTGGATGCTAACACCAGAGTCTCCAGGTAGGAATTCATTTCCCTCTCTTCTGTTCTCCTTTAGAGGCGGCGTGTCTACCTCCCTTACAGCCTCATCATCACAGTCCTCCTTGTGTGACAATGAACCATGTCCCAGGACTTCTATAGGGCAGAGACAAGGTCATGTTTATCTTTGCCCCAAACCTTCATCCCCTCAGCACAGAGAATCACTTGAGGAATAAGCCTATATCCCAAAAAATCATTTCTATGGTTTTTGGTTTGGAATTGCAGGTTTTTCCAGATGTGTGCATGTGATGCTGGCAATGCTCGAAGTCTTCGCAGCCTTTCATGGTCCTGTTGCCCAAAGGGCCCACTTGGAGTTGTCTCAGGTTTCTGTCTCAGCCCCGATCAGGGTTCTCTCCTCCAGCCAGTGAGCTTAGTCTCTCCTTCCCAAAGACTCAGTGCATCAGCTGGAGACTCGCGGCTGCTGAGCTCTCGGGGCATCTGGCTCCTACCACCTTGGAATGGAAACCAACAGTTTGGGTTTAAGAAAACCAAACCAAAAAAAAACCCTCCTCTTCCAGCCCCTGCTACTGGGCTCAGGCTGCTCAAGGGGACCAGAATCCTTAGAGAGTCCAATACCATCATGAAAGAAGTTAGGAAGACAGAGAGGTGAGTCAGCAGGAGGCTGGAACAAGCTGAGCAGCAGGTCAGCTGGAAGCAGAAGCCTCCATGGGCAGTGGCTGCCTGGCCTCTGCATGGGCTGCTGGCCCCGGGTGCCCTCCATCAGAGTGCCCAGGTGCTGCTCCAAGGAGCTCTGCAGCTCCCATGGCTCCCAGAAAAGAAGGCACAAGAGGTGCCCAGCAGGAGAGACTTGCTCAACATCTCCCTTCAGGGCATTCCTTCATAAATGATCATTTTAAAACTGCCTGCTCAGTCTCTCTTCCCAGCCCCTGACCCAGTTCTCCATCTTGGCCCAGGCTCCCCTCCTTTCTTACCTAACATCTCCTTTTCAGTTTTTGGGTTTTTTTTAATCGACCCCTTTTCTTACAGCGAGACGCGTGGTTGTTTGATTTTCAGGTGCCCTGGCCAAACTGGTTATGACTGAGAAGCCAGGCTGGCAGGCAGCCACGTCCACCCTGCGTGTGAAGCACCAAACATTCCCACTGTACAGAGCCCATTCTGAAACGAGGAGATTCCAGGACACACACAGCAGGCTTATCAGGAAAGCAGGGTGTGTCCTCTGCTCAGAAACAATGCCGACCTCAGAAGCAAAGGAGGAGAGAGGGCAGGGACGCTGCCCAGTGCATGGCAGGAACCCCACACATGTTGGTTGAACAAGACAGCCATCTAGCAAGCGAGTATGAGCCATCGGTGGGGGACAGCTCTGGCACAGCGCCTAGCACAGAGCCAGTCACCTCCTTTCCCGTTGCCAAGGCCATGTCATGTGTAGGTCTGATTTTCCAAATGGACCCCAGAATATCTGACCCAGAAAATGGCAAGTGACACAGTTCAGTTTTATTCTCAGTGGGATCAGTCTCCAGTTGAATTAGCTCAGCTGCACGCCACAGGCTATGCAACTCCCAGGTGCCTGGGCCTTGTTTGCTAAACTGCGGTCTAGTTAATGATACTAGTGTGACGTGTGGCTGTGTGTTCCCAACTACAGCAAGTCTTCATTCACACAGAGAGAGCCTCAAAAGGGTCCTGTGTGAAAAGCTCTTGCCCTTCCTATCTGCAGTCCTCATTCCGGCCCAACTGTTTCCCTGAACCATGTTCTCCTTCTGCTCCAGCACTGGTATTTGTATTTTGGCAATGATCTGCATAGCCACCCAAATGTGGAAGGACAAGACAGCCGTCAAATACTCCATCCCATCCTGGTTGTGATTTCAGAAAAATGGAGTCACCATAATCATGCCACTCATGCCTTCCTCACAGTGCAGAGACTTCTCCAGGTTTCACCTGATTTAATGCTGCCCCCTTCTTCCCCAACTTCTCCATCTAGAGGAGCCTTCCAACTAATTCTATATTGTGCTGCTGCCACTGAGAGCTGGAATTCACTTAGGGTGCCTCCACCTGGATATCCCCCAGTTCTTTAGCAGCAGCCTGTGCCCTGCACCACAGGAAGCTCTAAAAGACATCCCAGCCTTCACCTGCTCTCCCACACCAGCCCCACCTCCCTGCCCCATCAATGAGAGCTGCCCCCACCCTGTTGTGAGCTCTTTCACCTCTTTCAATGTTTCTCCATTTGTTCGGCTAGAGATCATTGCAGAAGAAGGCAGGTGGGAAAACATCCGCTCACCAAAAATCAAATAGAGAATAAGCATGAAAATGAATTGAATGTTATAAGAACAAATTCAAGAGCCTCCTGCTCCTTTTTTTAGCAACAAAGTTTCTAGAGACACCATCAGACCTGTGGGTGCCGGGATGCCTCATGTTGGAAGCAAAGGCCAAAGGCTTAATTTTGAATGACCTGATTGCTCCAGGGATTTTTATGAAACAAAGAAAAAAGGAAGATAAAACTGCTCAAAATTCTCTGGACAGCTTTTTTTTCCACCACAAACTCTTCTTTAAAAGCCTTTCAATTCTAAAAAAAGCAGGTGAAATCATTGCTAATTAAGCAATTAATGTTTAACAGAGCTAGTAGAGTCATTCATGTGAGATTATTAAATTTATGACCTGAATTATATTTTTATGAGCCACAGGCACACTTCATAGCCCATTGGGTATTCAAAGAAATGTATTAGTCTCTATTTAGAAGTGCATTTATAAGGGAAGGCATGTGATAAACTTGGAGGAATGTGTTTAGGAGTGAAGGTTGCCAGTAGCCAGCCCTGTCACCTTGGCATGTCACCTCCCTTCCTGGGTCCCGCTTTCCTCCCCTGTGGACTGAGAGATTTGGAAACCAACAGGAACAGGGAGACTCCTAGATAAGGAGGTAGAGGACGTGCATTCCATTTGCAGCCCTGTGGCCAACTGCCTCCAGGACCTAAAGAACCTCAGCTTTTCTGAGCCTTGATTTTCTCATCTGTAAAATGGAGGCTCTGGGCTACACCGATTCCTTCCATTTCAGACTTCATGGACACAATAGCTAAAACCCTGAGAGCAGATGCAAACTCTGGCAAAGTGGAGAGACAAAATGTGCAGACACAGACCCTACTTTCGGTTATTTTCTCACCAAGAGATGAAGGAAGAAACGGCAGCAGTAAAGTAGACAAAGGGAAGCCAGAGAATAGGGAGAAGGGCAAACAGGTACACTGCAGCTGAAGAGGAGGATTCGCCATCAGGCAGGGCCCGAGAGGCATGAGTTTATTATATCTTGATTCCCCAACTGTAAGCTCCTCAGGGGCTTATATCTCTTGTTTTTCTCAAGGATACCTAGAAGTAGAGTAGATCCATAAATAATAGTCCTTTGAAATGACCTCTCACCTTTTCCAAAAGCTAAACAAAGTCTCTCAGATCCAGGTCCATTGTTTCTCCTTTAATTCTTTCTCTTCCCTTGGCCTCAGCATACCCGGGGCAGACACGGAACTTTATCTCCTCTTCTGTAGCTCCTTGTGGAGCACTGGGGAAAGTTTTGTGGAAAGTTTGCCGGGGTTTGGAGGGGGCTCTGGGTGTGCAAAATCTCCAGGCTCCCTCCCCTCCCTTGGGGGGACATTGCTTTGCTGCTCCTGGCATATGCCTGGACACCCTGCCTCGTTTGGGTTTGCATGCTTCAGGCTGTGTCTCTACCACTCAGATCGAGACCAAAGATGCCAATCTCACGGGCTCTCCAATAAGACCCTTTGGAAATCTGTATGGCTCTGCATGGGCCCGCCTTCCCCACCAGGCCTCCACGTCGGCACTCAACTGGCACTTACACACTGCAGCCTATGTGCTGGGGGCTTCCCAGGACCCCTCTTTGAGGGTAGGCCCCAGACACCCACTCCTCTGGTCAGGAGTCCTCTGGAAGCCCGTTAATATATCCATGAACTCAGCACACTGTCCATACATTGGAAGACCAAATGGTGCCTGCACTTCTCTCGGTGCAGGGATTAACTCCATGCCATTCACACTATTACGCAGAAATAATATTTTTCTGGTAAGGAAAAAAGAGATGATAATGACAGAATTTTATAATGGGGACATGATGGCAGGCTTGTCTGGGCAAATTCATGAAACCAGATTACTGCCAACATTTTCCACTGCCTGGTCCTGTGCAGACACTAATCATCAAGGCACACGCAGAGGCCTTTGCAGTGTCTGATGTTCTGGGTTTCTGCTCAGGCCCAAAGGGGTGGAGACATTAGTGGGCAAGCACAAAGGAGGGGAGGGCTGCTGTGGTGGTGGTGGGCCTAGGAGGAGTTGGCAGGGGCAGTATGGTAGGCTATCATACTGAATGTGAGGAAGAGGGGCTCTTCCCTCCTCCCATGTCCCAGGGAGTTCATGTCACCTACTAGAATGGCCAGAGAATGTGGGGATCCTTCCCCACCACTCAGAGTGTGAATACAATGCACAGCCTCTTTGGTGTGGCATTGCCAAGATAGCAGAGAATTGTCTGGGGCCTTATTAAGACCCAGTTTCAGAGGCCCTCATCCTGCTCTCTCTGGGGACAGAGGCATGGACACAGACTGCCATGCGTGGTACTGAGCCCAGGTACAGCTGGAGCAGGAAAGGTGGGCAGGAGGCCCTCGTCCTGCCTATACCCAGGAGCCCTGCACTCATGCAGTGGGCAGTGAGGGGTGAATGGAGGAGGTGGGATGGGGAGTTGCCATTCACAAGGTACAGGAGACCCCAGCCTCCCTGGGGAGGAGGTCTCAGCAGTGTGGGAAGGCTGGGAGACAGAGAGCTTGGTCTCCTGGGGGCTGTTCAAGGGAAGACACCTGGTGGGAGCCACCAAGAGAGTGAATCTGCCTGGAAGGAAGGACGGGAGCCAGTAAGGAAGCACAAAATGTGAGCGCAAGCGCCCATCCTGCTGCCAGTCTCTAATGCTGCTGGAAGGCATGGCAGGGTGCCTGCACAGTGTTTTACAGCTCCACACCCTTGGGATTTGATCTCTTACTCACCAGCCACCCTCCTCTAGTTTCCACCTCTGCTTCCCTTCTTCCCTAGACCAGCAGCCAGGAGATTGAGCTCAGCCGGGTCCCAGGAGCCCTCCACATCTTCCGAATCCTTGCTCTTGCAGGAGTTTTCTACACTCCCTCACCCACCCAACAGCCGTGTTGCCTGGCATCCTGGCCCTTCTTGGGGACACCTGCTTTCCAAACAGCAAAACAAGGAGCATCATACTAGAGCAGGTTGGCTGTTTATATTATCTTGGGAAAGCAGACTTTGCCTTTGTCTTAAAACCCAAACGATCGTCTGTCAAGGGGTGAGCAGGCTCCCCCTGGTCGCTCTGAGAGCTAGGGGAAAGAGCACTGCCAGGCAAGGGAGGGGAGGGACGGGGGTGAGACCTGATGATAAGGTTGGGAGATGCCAGTTTACATTTCCTCACTGGTGTTTCAGCAGCAGTGCATGGCACCGAGCTCCCTGGCCTGGAATTGGTGGGGAGCAGCTGCCCCTGCCAGAGAAGACCAGAGTCCCTTCAAAGGACTAGAGGGCACCACTCCTCATCACTCTCCCCAGGCTGATGGAGGGAAAGAAGACTGCGAAGGAAGCTTCTGAGGCCAGGTTCAAGGCAGACTTGCCCTGCTCTACCCCGGCTGGTGGAAACCCCAGGCTTTCAACACTGGGCTGTTGGGCCCTCTGCCTGTCCCCTGAGTCTTTTCTTTGCCTTCTGTCCTCATATAAAAAGTGACTACAGTATTCCGAGAGAAAACATTGAGAGGGATCTTCTGTTTAGGAAGAAAAGCTAAGTAATGTAATTAAAAGTAATAGCCTAAACCACAATAACTTTTGCACCAACCTAATATCACAATTAACTATCCTTGCATGGTGCATTGTAACAAGTAAATACTGCCTGTGTGCTGGTTAAGGACATGGATTTGTCCAATACACCCGGGTTGAATCCCAGCCCCACCACTTATTGGCCTCTTGGCCTTGGAAAGGTTACCTACCCTTTTGTGTCCTCCATTTCCTCATCTACAAAGTGGGGATAATAGTAGAGTTGACCCTTTAACAACTGAATGGTTAGGGGGTATAACCCCTCTTGCAGTTGAAAATTCAAGTATAACTTTTGACCACCTAAAAACTTGACTACTACTAGCCTACTGCTCACCAGAGGCCTTATTGATAACATAAACAGTCAACACATGTTTTGTATGTTTTATATATATTATGGCTGTATTCTTACAATAAAGTAAGCTAGAGAAAAGAAAATGTTAAGAAAATCATAAGGAAGATAAAATATGTTTACAGTACTGTACTGTATTTATCAATACCATAAGCTTGTATCATGTGTTTGCAAGGTCAATTATCTGTAATGTCAGAAATGGCAGGTGACTGCAGCTGCAGACCACAACCTACAGTACGTATCAAGCAATTCAGCATTTTTTGTAATGTCATGGCTTTTCTCTGCTCCTTGGGAGCACTTCCAGCATCCCTAGTGCCATTCTGCATGGTGCTATCCAAGGTTTACTGTAAAGCACTAAACGTAATGAAAAATACGGGAGAAACCTCCAGAGATCACTTTTTACTGCTACAAGCAATTTACTGGAGGAGCTAATTGCTCTTGTGGAGATGACTGGCATCACACAGTGTTTTAATAGCAACACTCGAGATCACTGAAGTAGCAACAGGAGGTGGCTACAAAATGATTACAGTAGCACATATGTATCATAGTTAATTTTATGCAGTTATGATTTAATAATGCGCCTTTACAGTTGCTTACATTTCTCTTGACTTTGGCACTATGTGGAGTCCATGTGTGCACACATTTTGATAAATGTTGACTTTTCATAACAGATTCGTGTCTATTTATGGGAGTAAATGATAAAATAGACTAGTATCTATATATATTTTATGCATTTATGACATGCCTAACTTTTGCCTAATTTTTCTGATGTTTCTAGGATATAAGTTCATCTTCACATTTTTTCAAATTGTAACAAATCTCCAAAAATTTTTCCAACATATTTACCAAAAAAAAATTCAAATATAAGTGGACTGGTGCAGTTCAAATCCGTGTTGTTCACAGTTCAACTATAGTACTTCAGAGTTGCTGTGAAATAAGTGATTTATGTGACACAGCACAATTTCTAGCACAAAGCAAATGTTTCTCCTTTCACATTATCTGTAGAAGTTATAGGAAGTGTCTAGAACTTCCAACATTATGTCGATTTTATGTTATTGCCACAATCTCCTAGCCTGTACCTTGCCACCTGACCATGCACCTCTTACCTTAGTTTATAAGCCCACCCTAACCCTATGCCCTGGAGCTCCCGCCCTGTCTCCAGTCCTGCTCCCAACTAGTGGTCCGCTCCTCCCTGCTCAGTCACTCACTGGCCATTCATTACAAGGCCAGTGGTCATGGATTTAGGATATGAGCCCTCTCTTCATGAATGGGTATTTCTTTTAAAAAGAAGACTCTTTAGTGCTTCAAGATCCACAAGAACGAAGTACAGGACCCCACTTTGGTCCCCAAGGAAGCAGTCCTTCCTGCGTACCCAGGCTGCACTGCTGCTCGTTGGCCCCATCCCACTCCCACCTTTGGGTGCCTTCTCAAGGAAGAGCAGCAGTGCTGATGATCTCTCCTTTCATGTATTACTTCAGGCCCCTGTTGTATGGGTCATTTCACTTTGACACTCTCCCTCTGAAGTAATTAGGGCAAATGTTATCCCATTTCACACATGACCAAACTGAGCCTCTGAGAGAGTGAAGAGACCTGCCTGAGATCACAACATTAGTGGTGATAAGGCTTGGCCCAACGTCCTCAGACCCCACATCCTTCTGGGAGCCCCACTTCTGCCTTCTCTACCCTCATTCGCCTAATTCCCTGTTCCCAACACAGAGATTGAGTGAGAGTGCTCTGACCTCTTACAGGTTCCCCACCCCACTCTGGCATCTGTGCTAACAGCTCAAAGACGTGGTAGAAACCACCGTGGCTGACATCTGCATTTCTAAGGTGAAGACACTGAGTTCAGTGCTTGTCAAGGCTTCATGACTAAAGGGTAACCAAGCAGGAGCCCGGCCCTGCAGCTCCTCCACTTCGCCACACCAGCCTGACAGCACTGAATTTCAGAGCCAGAAAAGGCCTCAGGTAGACCAAAGTCAGGGGCTTAATAAATACTGCAGTCAACGCTCAATTACCCATAATAATGGAAAATAGGAAGCAAATAGGAGTTGTATCCTTTACAACTTCTAAATCTGTCATTGCCACACTTCCCCCAGGGCTGTTAAGGCATCAGACCAACTGCTCCTCCTATTCACATCCCTGCAGATGGCCAGGAAAGGAGCTAATAGGGTGGGTACAGGGGCAAGATGGTTCAATCCTTGCTTTATCAGGCCCCTAGTAACCACAACTTGATGACTGTCCCACTATAGGATGGACTACATTTGCCCTGGTCCTGCCAGCTGTGCACCCCTCCATGGTGGCACATGGCAGGTCGGAAGTGCCAATGAGGTGGCATGAGGCTCCTGCCACACCACCTTGCCTCAAAACCTTATGTCTTCATCATGGAAACCTTGTTTATCCATTATCAAGCCAAGAGAGAGGATTATTGAGGAGAACGCAGCCAAAAACAGGGCACTCCCTTTGGAACCAGCAGGGTTTCTCCACTCACAAGCACACCCTAGTAGTTAGCACCGTGTGAATGAAGACACCCAAATGTTCATCTGTGAATGCTAATAATGAATGGTTGCAACTACAGGATCAGCTTGTTCTTCCTTCAGGGACATGGAGGCAGGTATCATGTTCTCCACTTGTCTAAAATGCTCTTCCAGCTCCACCAGGTGTAGAACAAAAGGAAATCAACTGTGCTGGCATCAGCAGAAACTTAAGACTGATAACAAGAGGGACTAACCAACTACTCCATTGCATACAGAGCAGTAATGTGGAGGGTAGGAATGTCTGGGTTGTTGGGTCTGGAAAACTAAGCTAAGAACCTGCCCTGCCGCACACTTTCGCACTGTCCATATAATTGAGGTTAATTAAGGACCTAGAGCTAGGGGAGGGGCAAGATGGCCTCATCTCAGACTTTATCTCATGCACAACTCTGCATGCAGACAGGTGACTACAATCCAAGATGGAGCTTGCCTCACAGGATCTTCTTCTCAGACAAGAGTTCCCTTGCACTGGAACTGGTAACATCCCCAGGGATCCCACCTATCTCCCCGCAATTATCATCAACCCATCCTCCAAGACCCAACTCAACTCAGATGTTCTCTTCTCTTGACTGAAGACCCTGGTGTGATGTGGCCCCCTCCTTCCTGTATTCCTCCAGTGCTTACTCTGTCCAGTTCACTGACCAACAAAAACTCACTAATCACTGCAGTAGAGTACACATTCTGCTGCATCCTCAGGATGAAAAGGTAAAGAAGACAGTCCTTGTCCTCAGGAAACTCATTATTCCATAGGCACTCATTTCTGTGGAGTAAATATACCTACCATGGTTGATCTCAAGCAATCAACATGGTGTTACTGAACACGGAGTTAGGAAGAAAAGCAGGCAATTGGCTTTCATGAGCTGGTGCCGGCTGGTTCCAGGACACTGCTGGACATCATATGCCAGAAGCAAGGAAACATAAATGGAAAAGTGAGACAGGAGTCAAGGAAGGAGGAACTGTGAACTGGCTTTTAAAGGATGAATTAAATTCTACACACAGAAAAGGGAGAAAGGAACTCCAGGAAAGTGGAGAGACATTTGCAAAGACCTAACAACATAAACATGTGTGAAAGTTTGGTGTATTTGGAGAACGACAGTACCCTCTCCCCTAAGCCTGACCCAGATGAGAAACTGGTTGACACTCAACCTCCAACAGATGCCCATGACAGGTGTCCTGTGCACATTCTCTGCCAGGACTCTGATGGCCCTGCCACCTGCTTCCAGCCTGCCTCCATCCAGCTCACCCCAATAGGGCCTGGCCTCTGTCCCATGCAATCTCGGGAGAATCTTCTCAATGTCTGTAGGTGTCTGGGCAAGATAGCTGTCCTGAGGAGAAATCATACCAAACAAGGTTTTAAACTAAGGTCAGATGTCCTTATGCATGTTTAATCATCCTGTTCTACATTTGGTGACCTTAAGGACAGATCTTAAAGAAAAGGGATGGCACTCAGTCTTCTCTCCCAAAGACCACTCATCCCAGAGATACAGCTGGCAGCACCTGTCTATGGCTGTGGCTGAACTCCGACAGCCCTTTGCTCATCTCCCTAGTAAAAAGTAAGGCACCGTGTAGAAGCCAGGAGTCCCAGGGCATCCCTAGAAAGACCTCAGAGGTGAGGCCATCCTGACTTAGCTTACCCTGTCCAGTTCTCCTAGAACCTACTGGTGTGACATCCACTTTCACCCCATCAGAAATTCTCCCCTGGTGAAGCATGTAATAGACTATACTCCCATCCCACCCAGGGATCCCACTTAAAAGAATTGTTACCCCCTGAGGTCTTTACTGAGAGATTGGACCCTATACCTTCCCAGTCCCTATCCCCTCACCTTGCTAGTTACTTGTCTCCCTAGGTAGGGATGGTCACCAAGGGCCTTCCTGGCCCAGGATTGGTCAGACATAGCTACTCCTAATGGCCCAGTTGAACTTAGCCTGCCAGAGACAGCTCCCTTATAACCCCTTCACCAAAGGAAATATGGTCTAGGTAGGTGAAAAGACACCCAGTAAAGCCAATAAATGCACATTTCAGACCCTCGAATGTGCTTTTCTAGGACAAGATTCCTCACCCGAGGGGCCCAAAATTAAGGACCCCATGTGTTGCTTTGTTGAGGGATTCTTAACATATTTTGTTGGAAATAATCAGAAATAAATAAAGCATGCCCCCACCACCCACTCACCCATTTTGGACAACACAAATCATTGGAACAGACATACTTGCAGCTACCTATATTTGTTATTAATGCCAGGACACAGGCAGGTAAAATGGGGTGGGAACACAAAAGAATATTTTTTCCCCTGCGGGAGAGGGTAGGATTCACAGAAGTTCTGGCATTTAACTGGACCTTGAAGAAAATGTTGATGATCAATATTAAAATGCATGCTAATAACTATACCTACTTTCTGGTTACAGCTGCATTCATTCATCTTTACATAGGAAGAGGGTCTAGAATGGAAAGGAAAACTTAATAGTTCTTAGTTGAGGTAAATTTTCTGTTCATTTTGATTTTATTTCATATGGTTACTAGGCCATTTGTGCAATTTTTCAGTAAAGATAAAAATACATCCCAGTAATTTCATTTGTACTATTTCCCACCCCTCCCCTTTAAACATCCTTATGAGGTGGCTGGAAGATGTAGCTCCTTCAAAGCTGGAAAATTTCTAAAGTTACACAGAACTGCATGGCAACTGGGCATGGTGGCACATGCCTGTAGTCCCAGCTACTCGGGAGGCTGAGGCAGGTGGGCTGCATGTGCAGCCTCAGGCTGGCCTCTCCTTCATGACAGACCCCCACCTGTCAACACCCCTATGGGGTATACACAATAAGAACTTGAGCAGGATTGAACCAAATCCATCATAAACAACCCCTGCTCAAGAACTGAACTCTGACATTTTTTAACTGAACAAACAAAAATGTTCACCAAAACACCTATGAGATCAGCTCAAACCAGAGCCAAACCTTTATGCTTTTTAAAAGAACTGCTCAAAATATTCTGGGAGTTGAGTCTAGGAATCTTGGGAAAGAAAATAAAAAAGAGAGAGAAAGAAGAATCTGGAGGACTTGTGAGGAGAATGGGGAAAGAAGGCAGCCTTGGGATCTCCAGGTTAGAAGTGGTCCAATTTCCGAACCAGGGCTGGACTGTTCGAGTGCCCTTACCTTGGGAAAGACCCTTCTACTTGTTTCTCCAATGCAGCTTAACTCATCTCACAAGACAGCTCCTACACTATCGGGCAACTGGGCCGGGGTGAAAGTTCTTCTTTAGAGTGATTCCTGTAACTTCCAAGCAAGAAGAGTCTGACCCTCTTTCCTACAAACTATGGTGTGGTTTATGTGGTGTGGTTTATCTTCATTGAAAGTGACCATTGGCCAGGTATAGTAGTTCACGCCTGTAATCCTAAAACTTTGAGAGGCAGAGGCTGGTAGATCACTTGAGCTCAGAAGTTCATGACAAGCCTGGACAACATGGAAAACCCCATATCTACAAAAAGAACAAAAAAATTGTCTAGATGTGGTGGTGGGTGCCTGTAGTCTCAGCTACTTGGAATACTGAGGTGGGAGGATCACCTGCACCCAGGGAGGTTTAGGCTGCAATGAGCCGAGATCGTGCCACTGCACTCCAGCTCTCAGAAACAACACCCTGTCTCAGAAACAGAGAAAGAAGAAAGAAAGAAAGAAAGAAAGAAAGAAAGAAAGAAAGAAAGAAAGAAAGAAAGAAAGAAAGAAAGAAAGAAAGAAAGAAAGAAAGAGAGAGAGGAAGGGAGAAGGAGGGAGGGAGGAAGGGAGGGAGGGAGGGAGGGAGGGAGGGAAGGAAGAAATCATCACACCCCACCCTCAGCCGTCTTCCTTGATCTTCGTTCCAGTCCCTTCTCTGCTCTAGTTCTTGACTCTGTGCTCATATTAACCTTTCAGTGGGTCACTTGAACTTCTAAGATGCTCAGGACTGAGCTCAACACCCAGGGACAAGAGCTTTCTCCCACGATCAAAGATTCTTTGTATCAGGAAGGATTTAGCTGCTTCCTTACATCTTTACAACTTGTGAACAGAATCAAGAGAAGTCTTTTTTTTTTCTATTACTCCCAGAAAGCTTTCTGAAATATCTGAATGATGTAATCTTCATCCTCACCCTCCCTGGGAGCGACTGTATTGTGGTGACCATCACAGATACCATCATTGTGTGTAGAGGAGCCTTTGTACCAGCAGAGGACACTCCATACTGACTAGAGAGAATACGCAGGGCCTATTGACAGATTGGAAACCGGGCGTGGGCACCTGGGAGGGGTGGGGATAAACCCACATGAACTCGGGAAGGTTGCAAGTTGACTAACACTGCACCATTTTTCTGATAATGGATTGGCAGGGAGTGTCAGGTTCCCTCCAGCAGATATGGGAGGGGCAAACACAGTGACACAGAGCATCCCAGGGCATCCTGAGGATCCAACCTTTCAACAAACAAATAAACTTGCTGGCACCACCCAGACATCTTGTGGGCATCTTTACTCTCCCTTTCACCCAGCACAAGGCTCCAGACCACTGGACAATTTTAGAGACCATGTTTTTGGCCTCTAATTGTAGTCAGACTATTATCCATGAGCCCTTCACCAGAAAAGGGGCCTATAGTGCCACTTCCTCCCTGTCACCTACCCAAATCTGGTCCCTATTTCTAGACTCGTCTCAACTTGTAGCTCCTCCACGACTCACATTGACTTCTCCTTCTGGCTGCTGATGGAAATGGGCTGGCCTCTTGGTTTCCAAGACACCATGCTCTCTCACTTCTCTCATCCGCAATGATGACTCCTTTGGACTCAACTGATTGCCCTTTCATTGTCTAATCCTCAGGCATAATGGTCCCTGCGTTCTGTTATTGATGCTCCCCTCTCTTTTTAAGAAAAAAAAAAGAGAATAAGTTACTTTAATGGCAAATAAAACTGAAATTAATGGAGAACTAGTTACACAGTTCAGGGGTCCACATAATCTACTCTCAGGTGGAAACATATGCTTTCCACAACCCTTCCCCACAACACACACACACGCACACACACACAAACACATATACAAACAAGTACAGTTGAAAATAGGTGCCTATTCTCCCTGGATGCTCTAAAAATGTCCCCAGCCACAAAAATGTCCTAAAGCAGCAATATTGTCTAGAAATCTTTTAGAAATCTGCGGATGCATTTTTTTTCTTTTTTTTTCTTTTTTTTTCTTTTTTTTTTTTTTTTGCTTGTCACTGTGACATGGGGAGATGTGACTGGCATTTAATGATCAGAATCCAGATTATGCTAGGCCTCCTGCCCAGCTTTCGAGTGCCCCATAATGTATAATGGTTGAACCCAGAACTCAACTCTGTATCACATACAGATGCAGAGTTTCAGCACAGTTTTCAGGTACACTGAGTGGTTGAGAAATACAACTGCTGTATAAATAAAGAGATCATATTTCTTTTCATCAGAAGCTTACAGGAGTTTTTTGTTTGTTTGTTTTTGTTTTATTTCGTTTTTTATCTTTTTTGGAAAATTGTGTCATCAGTGGCAAAACTACCAGAGTTTTTAAGTTGTCCACAGACATCCTACATCCACCTGCATTTGTAGCTGGTTTAATGCATGGTGATTTTACCTATAGGCACGAACGTCTAACTGCTTCATTATGTCTTCCACTGCAGTTCCGCCTAAGATCTTACAGGTTGAAATATAATGTGATATTATACCTTTTTTCCTTTTCTGTCTCCTTTATATTACAGTGGGGATTTTTTAAAATTATGTGTTATCATAATATAACTGTGCTTTCCTTTCTCTTCCTAACAGTAAAGGGTGTTACTTTAATTTTTGCTATAAGACAAGAGACAATGAGACTGATACCTTTAGAACTGCTAATCTAAATAAAGAATATTCTTTTCAAAAGAAAGTTTTATCAATATCCATAAAGTCCCTGTTAAAATTTTCACACCAGTTTTTGATAGAACTGGGCAGTTTTGTGAGACTTCCTCATGGTCCCTCCAAAGAACAAACAGAAGGTCCCCATTCCAATGAAGTCTTTCCTGTACCTCCTAAAATCCCAAGAATACTACAGGCTCCAGCTCAAGACCATCATTTGGAATTCTCTCTCCCAAAGTGCTAGAGAACAGCCCCTGGGGCCAGTGAAGATTTCCCATGGGAAGGAGTTGGGATAGCAGATTTGGGCTGAACTAGGATTACGATCTGAGAGGCAAGGGGTCCAGGGAGAACTGCTGGATTCTGCTGTTCTCCACGGACCCTCACTGGCTGTCTTAGGCCTGGAGTTGTTGGAGGGAAGGCAGTTAGTGTGTGGGAATGAGAAAAGGTGGGAAGTCTGTTCTCTCTAGAATTAGATGAATCCCCAAGCTCTGTTAGAGATGTGGCTGTGTAAGAGCCACACAGTTATGGAAAAAAAAAAAAAAAAAAAAAACTTTGATCAGTTATGGAAGGAAGCCTAGCCACTGAATTGATGGCTGCAATGTTGGGGCCATTCAACAAAGAAGCATGGCCCAGAGGGAGCCCCATGACTGCATTGACCAACCAGCTGAAGGTGAGATTCTGTCCTCCTAACTATGCTGCTACTGGGGAAGCACATGGATCTAGACCCAGGGAGAAGAGGTGCCTGCAGATATCTTAAAGTAAGGACAAAATGCAGGAAATGGTCAGGTCTGGGGGCTAACCCCTGTAATCCCAGCACTTTGAGAGGCCAAGGTGGGTGGATCACCTGAGGTCAGGAGTTCATGACTAGCCTCGCCAATATGGTGAAACCCTGCCTCTACTAAAAATACAAAAATTAGCCAGGCATGGTGGCAGGTGCCTGTAATCCTAGCTACTTGGGAGGCTGAGGCAGGAGAATCACTTAAACCCAGGAGGCGGGGGTTGCAGAGAGCTGAGATTGCGTCATTGCACTCCAGCCTAGGTGACAAGAGCGAGACTTTGTCTCAAAAAAGAAAAAAAGAAAAAAGGAAAAGAAAAATCCAGGAATTGGGTCATAGTTTGTAATGTATGGACAGAAGCCATAGTCAGACTCCAAAAGGCCTATCTGCTGAAGAATATGTAATTCAAATCCCATCCGGGTGAAGATGATCAAGTTGGCTGTGGTGGGAAGGCCAGAGTAGCAAGATATCTGGAAAAAGAGAATTAACGTATATGTACATTTTTGCTTGCATCTTCATAGATACCTTTTGAAGGACACCCAAGAAAGTGAGGGGAGTGGTTGCCACAGAGAAAGGGAACTCATGGCAGGGGACAGGAGAACTTTAACCCCATGTTTGCCCTTGTAGATTGCCCTCCTGCTGAGTATTGTTACCAGGATAAGCACCAAGCATCAAACACACACTAGACTACCTAGGGATGAAAGAGTACAGTCTAAGGTTTGGGGAGGTATCACTAGATCTGGGGATCTCAGTAGCTTTGGTGTATGGCCCCTGAGGAATTCTGACCAGCTTCATGTCTGTTAAACTTTGTCCATTTGAGCAAGTTTCTCCCATTTACTTCTGGTTTTCCTTCCAGGGAGTATCAGTAGTTCTCCTTCTGCTCCTTCTTCCCGAGTTATCTGATGATTTATTCTACCCTCCAAATGTTGATGACTCTTCGGTTTACACCTTTAGCCCCATTCATTACGTGGATAGAGCAGATGCACTTGCTACGTAACTCAGCATCTTTCCCCACAAGCCCTCTTGCTGGATTCTTTGTTACTACCCAGACCAGGAATGTGGACTCCCCTCTTTGCCTCACCCCACCGCATCCTCATCCAATCTGTCACCAAGTCCTAATGATATGGCAGCTAACTATCCCTGTAATGCATATTGTCATTTCTGACCTTCTATTACCTCTAACGCCTGGAATTAAAGTGCAAGTCCCTATCGTCTTTTGTCTTCTCCTTTGCAATAGTCTCCTAAGTCTTCCTGCCTCCAATATGGACCTCTCCGATCTGCCCTGGCTGATTTTTCCAAAACACCAATCTGACCATGACGCTCTCTTATTAAGTCCTTTTACCAGTTCCTCCTCACCTATGACAGCTGTTTCAGACATAAAATTCCTGAGGGAAAAAGACACTTCCATAAATAGATCTCCCATCAGCAGACCAGATTTCTTAGGGGATACTTGGAAACAAGACAAGCTGTGGTCCATACTCAATTCCTACTCCACTAGCAGTAAGACACCCCCTTTCCCTTCCAATGGACCAGTACATAGTAGGTCTAATAAATCAACAGGTATGAAAACCCCATCTGAGAACCTCTGACCCAGAAGTCAAAGTCCAGACTCCAAAGGATGCCTATAAGGCCCTTCTTGATTGGATCTGGATATCTTTTCCACATCATTTCTTGTCACTAATTCCATGCTTCTTCAGATGTTCAATTACTTCATGAAATTTCACTCTTCCATGTCCTTATCTATATGATTCCCTCTGCCTTGAATATCCTCGTCTGCCTGAAAAACTCTGATTCATTCTTTAAAGCCCTGCCAAGCATCACTTTCAGTCATCTATACTCCTGCATATCTATTTCTGTGTCTTGTATGTATCTCTACCATTGCTACCACCCAGGTCTCTAGGCTCTCTGAAAGCAAGAACCACATCTCACTCATGATTGTCTCCCCAGCGCCCAGTTCCCCATACATAGTAATTGTGCAGAAAATGTTTTTTGAACAGAACTGAATCCAGAGTCTTCCTTTATCGTCTTTCTAATATGGGTGCATTTTGGCGTTTAGTCTAACTCAGTTTACTTCTTCACTATATACTGACTTACACAGGGTTTTCATTTAATCCTTGTAACCTTACAAGCCTTGGTAAGTTTCCCTGCAAATTGTATTTTTCTCTGTTTCATGACCTTACCATAAAAACTTGAGTTCAAACAGGATAAACAGGAATATTCCCAGTACTGAAATGTGACTAAACAAAGTTGTAACTTAAGAAAAAATCTAGAAAATGTGGGCCAAAGTATAAGAACACGTCAGTGTTCATTCAGTAGCGTCCCTGGGAGAGAGGTGCTATATCTGTTGACCCCAGAGGTCAGCTCTTCTGTGGAAGAGAGTGAATCATCTCCCTCAAGGCCACCTAACTCTCATTGTTCTAAATCCACAGATCAAGCCAGCTCTTGTGACTACTTTAGTTTCCCAGATCTCTTGATTACAGGATGGTATTTCAGTCATTGAAAGTATGTGTTTCCCCACAAGCTAATGCATGGACTTTCTGGTTGACACACACATCATCTCTTGTGTGTTTGGTTCCCATAAATCAGTACTCAGGAGCAGATTCAACTTTGGGTGCACTAACAAATCAATTTCCTGTCCCTGCAGAGCTGTCACTGAGCCACAGTGACCACATCAAGGTACTTCCCTCCATGGAGGCCCTGAGCAGCCAGCTGCCTTTTACTTTTTTGTCACTCCCTTTTAATTCTTTCAGCTACTTCTGCATATAACACATTCACAATTCACAAATGTTTTCACGCTATATTTCTTTTCCTCTTGGTGTCTAGAGGCAAATATTCTCATCGCCATTTCCCCTCAAGACAACTTAGGCTCAGGATGGCCAAGTCACATCCAAAGATCCACACATCCTATAAGCTATAGAAGTCTTTTCTTTACCTGCCCTTTAAATAGTACAGTTCCTTGTTCTTTCTACTCCACCATAGTGCTTTTCAAATTCTCACATCAGTCCAAATGGAAATGGATGTGGTGAAGGTGTTTCATCCAGCCAAACCACTGCTGGACTCATTCTGACAGTGACAGCAGTTGAGATATCCATGAGGAAGTGCCCCAAACCATCCCAAAATGGAGCCAGTTGGGATTCCAAAAAACAGCACTAAACGCCAGGGTGATCAGTGTGCAGTATTTAAAAGGGGGACCAAACGTTCAGAGTGAAGTGCAGCATTCTCACAGTGGACAGGGAGATGAGGGATGTTCTAGCTGGGTATGTCTGCAGTTAAGGAGTCAGGTTATGGAATTTCATAGAAGAGTTTAAGAAATTTGGCTCAGAGTGAAAGCTAGTTTCTATGTGTTCAACAAAAGGGCTCTCTCCCAGTGTTTCCTAGCAGCAACTAAACAGCTTTGTCAGTGCCTGAGAATGTCCGAGACCCAGCTTTGCTTCAAGTCTGCAGAGGAAAGCATGCAGCTGGCCAAATGATGGAGTAGCCAAGGCACTCTGTGTTTCCCAGTCAGGACATAGAAAGACAGCAGGGGACACTGAGGTCCCTACAGAAGGGATAACTGAGAAGGAAGAATAGAGCTCACCTGAGTTGTGTTCCCATAATACATGTGTGATCTATTCTCTCCTTATTCCATTAGCCCTGTGGGACTCTGGAGCTAAGAAGGCTTTTCCTAATTGGAAGCTAAGGAAATTGATCCTCAGAGAATTTGACTGCTTTTTTCATGTCATAGAACCATTACAAAATTGATGGTAACTTGTTTCTTTGAGCAAGCATCTACTGAGCTGTATGGAGTCCAACAAGCAATGTTATATCCTCATCGTCATCATCATCACCATTATCATTAAAACTGTCACTTATTGAGTGCTTACTATGTGCTCAGCTATGTGTATTCATCTTATTCAATCCTCACACTATTCCCACAAGGAAGGCATTATCATCCCCAAATTAGAGATACTAAAACTGAGGTGTGGAGATATCTGTAACTTACACTGTATTACAGAACCAGTAAATGGTGACGGTAAGATTCAAACCCAAGCATATCTGAGTTCAACTGTCCATGATTCTGGCCACTATGCTATCCTCTTGCACTACTTTACAAGTATGAGATACGTGTCAACAAGGGAACTTCTTAGATTAGGCAGAGCTTTGGATGATGGCACAAAAAGAGAAGGGAAATGGAAAATCCAACTCTCTATTACCACTCATAGTTCTTGAACTCCCCAAGCCAAAGTCTGTATTCTTGCTGCAGTAACTGCTGACCCTATATTACTCATTTTACAGTAACTGCTGACCCTATATTACCCCTCCTTACTGGCTGTTCTACGTGAAGAATTAGTTTTTCATGCCATACTCTCCCTTCTTCTCAATGCCACACCTCTCCCTCCCAGCCTGCTTGCTCACTGCCCTTTTCAAGAAAGCCTTCTCAAATGAATAAAATCTGCCACCCAGTCTCTGCATTTCTCCATGACGTCCCCACCATCTGGGAAAGTGCTTGCTCTCTCTCTCTGTGATTCCAACCTGGTGAAATATTGCCTGGTTGACCTCTGCATTTTTCTCATGTTTGTGTGCATGACTCTCCCATATGCCAAGTGGCTCTAGTGTCTTCTTTTACCTCACAAAACACCGATCCAGGTTAGACAGTGCCGTAAACAAGGGAGATTGAGACACATAGAGAATTTCAAATGCAGTTTATTGCAGCAAAACAAGGAAATGGGGAGTTTAAGACCTCTCCACAAAAGAAAAACAACTTGCTAACACCTTATGTACAAAACCAAAACAGCACAGAGATAAGATGCTAAGGAGCTGTCCACACCCTGGATCTAACTGGTCCTGCTCTGGCTGGCTTAAGAAGGTGCTTTGAAATGTCACGTGGGTGGTAGTCACTGCTGAACTGTTTCTCAGGGAAAGCACAAAGCAGGGTCATAGCCAGGGGACTGAGACTGCCGCTGATCTGAAAACTTCATTGGGAAACAGCAGAAAAGAAAGAGCTGGGGGAATAGGATGAGCTAATGTAACTAACCATAGCTCTTTTCTCCAGTAAGGCTGGGACAAATTGACCTTGGTCTTGCCAAGCATATTTGTTAGTGATGCTGGGGAGAACTAGAGCTAACGAAACAGAGGGCATCTCTTTATCTGGTTACTCCGGAGTAAGTGGTAGAAACAAACTTCACGCTGGAACTGCCACCAGAGGACTTGACACCCCCAGAGCTGGATCCCCGGCCGCCTATGGAGCCTCCGGAGCTCCCGCCGCCAGAGCCCCGGCCGCCCGAGCTGCCGCCGCCGCCTCCTCCAGAGCCGCCTCTGTAGCCCCCACTGCTGCTTCCGGAGCCGTAGCTGCCATGGCCGCCGCCGCCACCTCCGGAGCCGTAGCTGCCACCTCCGGAGCCATAGCTGCCACGGCCGCCGCCGCCGCCACCTCCAGAACCATAGCTCCCACCTCCGGAGCCATAGCTACCACCTCCAGAGCCGTAGCCCCCGCCGCCACCTCCTCGGCCGCCACCTCCACTGATGGTGGTGTGACTTGTGTTCACAGCTGTAAGAGGAAGCTCAGTTATTTTCAACTTCAATTCCCTTTCCAACCCAACAAAGCTTGCACATGCCCCTAAGAAATCGGCTTGGACTTACACACGCTCACGTTCGGAGCACATTCTCCAGACATCCTGTAGAAGAAAAGAAAAAAATTCCTCAGGACACTCCAGCTTCACAAACCCCTTCCCCATTCCTTCCACTCCGCCACCTTGAAGACTCTCCCAGTCTGGGGCTGCTCCAGTGCACCTGATCTGAAACTTAATCCAGTCCCCTCAGGCCTCCCAAACCTGTCATTTTTCTCAGCAAGAGCCAAACAGGGAGAAATTCTCATATAAATGAGACAAGAGCCTTGCAGCCAATGAAGGCCCCCTCTAAAGGTGCTGACTTTAGGCCAGCTGCTATCTGAGGCAGCCCAGATATAGAATAATTTGCTCCACCTCAAAGCTCTTTCTAGGTGTGTTACAGCCCTAGAAGAAAAAAATAAACAGCTTGGAACTCCAGCTCCCAAAGTAAAACTAGGTCTTTCCGCCTGCTCCATGTACTTTTCATTTCCCCACACCCCGGACAAGCTGCAATCAGATGGCTGCGTCTTCAACAACAGTCAGCTTGCAAGGAAGGAAGACCATGAGAAGAGCTTCGACTCCCAGCGTCCCTTCCTCACCTGCTTTCCTCTCCCTCCAGGAGGGTCCTGTAGGTGGCAATCTCCAGATCCAGGGCCAGCTTGGTGTTCATCAGCTCCTGGTAGTCGCGCAGCAGGCGGGCCAGGTCTTCCTTGGCCTGCTGCAGGGCATCCTCCAGGTCGTTCAGCTTGTTCTTGGCATCCTTGAGGGCATTCTCGCCACGCTGCTCTGCATCACTGATGGACTGCTGCAAGTTGGCAATCTGAAAAAGAATATGACATCCTCTCATAATATGCATTCCCCCCGTGGCCTCCTCATCCCAGGTCTCCCCACTCCAGTGAGGCCAACAATGAGTCCAACAGAACCACTTGGCCTTAAGTCATATCACACGGGATAACGCATCACCATGTTGACTTCCTTAAAAGACCTTAGGGGTAACTCAACAGCCTCTCTTGGCCCTAAATAAGGCTCCTACAACCCTTACAGACTTGACATTCTTCTAAACACCTACTCTAAAACCTCCTGGCTGCACTTCCTCTCACTCCCCAACTCTTAAGTCCACTTTGGGTCATAGGCTAGATCGCTCACATTGACCATCCCATCTTTCTCTATTAGGCCATTCTCACAGATTTCCCTAAAGAGAACCCAGCATGATGGCTGCATTCTGGAAACTAGTATAGTCACAAAAGGAACCAGGGATAATAATGTAGCCTCGGTATGAATTGCAAGATTCAAAACTAGGAAAGCACTCGCCGTTTACCTGAGGGTTACCCTCATTCCATACAGCTGAGTGCTAGAAGGAGGAAGCATATACCTGCTTCTTGACATTGTCGATTTCAGATCTAAGTCTCTGGATCACACGATTCAGCTCGGAAATTTCCATCTTTGAATTTTTCACACTGTCCCCATGTCTGCCAGCAGTGATCTGCAGCTCTTCATACTAAAGATGGGAGATAGCATTTGTTAAATGTGGGCAGAACTCAGCATGGCACAGACACACAGACATGAGATAACATAGGACAGCAAGACAAGCCATTTCAGGGAAACTGGCTAGGCCTTCAGCCCACTCACCTTGCTCTGGTACAAGGACTCGGCCTCAGCTTTGCTCTTCTGGGCAATCTCCTCATACTGGGCCTTGACCTCAGCAATGATGCTGTCCAGGTCGAGACTGCGGTTGTTGTCCATAGAGAGGATGACATTAGTTTCACTGATTTGAGTCTGCATCTGAGACAACTCCTGCAAGACATAATAGGTTAGTGACTCTTACAACACTGAAACAAAAAGCAACTTAGAGAAAGCAGTCAGAAGATAAAAGATAAGTATCTATTCTTCTGAATCGTGGTGGATTCAGGGTTAAAAACTCTCCATTTAGAAAAACTTGGTTGAAACTGGAAGACTTACTGCTTGGTAGAGTGCTGTAAGGAAATCAATTTCCTGCTGCAAGTTGTCAAGTTTGGCCTGAAGGTCCACCTTGGTCATATAAGCACTATCCACATCCTAGAGGAACAAAGGGCATCATGAAGGCACATTCTCTCCAGGGCAGCTCCCTCTCATTACCTGTAAGGGGATTCTCCAAGCAAAAAAGGAGCTTTGGGTCTACTCCACTCCTTTTTAACCCCAGGTAGATCATAGTTCCCTGACTGCCCCACCCCCAGATAGCACCATCAAGGGAGTACGCCTGGCTTGCTGAGGACCTGCCTCTCCATCTACTATGGAAGGTGCTGAGAAATATGGAGAAGCCAAGTGCCTGGATCAGTCCAGGTCCAAGATGATGTGAAAATACAGCCCCACTCCAGATACTCCTCAGGTCTACTACCTGGCTCTCCATATCATGGCTGCTTTCTGCTTAGTAATTGGAGACCCTCTTCCATTATTTATTTCAAATGTGAGTTCCATTGTACAGAATTTGCCCACCTTCTTGATGGTCACAAATTCATTCTCTGCATTTGTCCGCTTGTTGATTTCATCCTCATACCTGCAGGAAAGCAGAAACAATTAGGAGATTCAGAGGGGGTAAGACCTGAAGTCCAGCATTCTAGACTAAGGGTGGCATTGCCTATCACTGCCTTTCTATTATGAACCTAGGACATATTGGCCACTCCTTTCTATTGAGCAATAAAACCACTAAACTACTTCCATCTCCTGAGAAAATGAAGATTTCTGAAAATGCCAAATTGATGTACCTCTAACCTAAGAAAAGACATAGCTACATACTGCTTCATGATCTTAGCTTATCACTTTCTGGAACTCTTTTGGAGCAAGAATTAAGAACTGCCCAGACAGGGTCCCTTACTTGTTCCGGTAATCCTCCACCATGTCCTGCATGTTCTTCAGTTCTGAATCCAACCGAGATTGATCGCTCTTCAGTTGGTCCACTCTCCTTCTGAGATTGTTGATGAATGACTCAAAGTAGGGCTCTAAATTATGGGTTCTAGTGGAGGTATCTACCTGCTGCAGCAGCTCCCATTTTGTTTGCAGTACCTGGTTCTGCTGCTCCAGGAACCTCACCTAAAAACACAAGACCCCATTACTCCTGATACAGAAAAGGGGTCCCATAGCCATGGAGGCCTGTGCCTCATTTGGAAAAGAACTTCAGTTCCTATCTTCTGACCATGACAGATAAATAGGGAGAAGATGATCAAGTTAGCATCATCTGCATAACAAAACCCAACTCGTTAATTCAGAGAGGGCTTGGAAGGGAGTAACTAAACAAATACCAATAGCAAAGCACATACAGAATTATTGCAATTATGTTTCGAAATAGGTGCATGATATTTAAGAGATTTGCCTCCCAAAATTTTGTGAGGTATATTACCATAAAAATTAGTTTGCATCCCCAGGACACACACACATTTCAAAAAGCATATCAGGAAAATTCAAAACTGGATTTGAAATTTGTTGTGGATAAGCTTGGATTGGCACTATTAATGATTAAGCAAAAAGTTAAAAAATGGTTTATCTGGGTTTTTTTAGAACTGATTTTTGGAGATATTAGTGTAAAAAAGCTCTAGCCTCATCCAGTACCAATGTAAAATTATTACAAGGCAGAGCTCCCCTCTGACAGCAAAAGATGTTTGGCACTGACTTACTACATATTTTCTGCTACAATAATACTCTATACTATGTTCACACTCAGCTCCCTTTCTATGGTTAGGAAGACCTTTCCAGGGTTCTCACTTGCACCCTGGAAACTTCAGTTAGCCCCATTTCTATTATCTTCATTCAACAGGTATGAGTCCCAATTCAGCTCAAGAGCTGAATAAAAAACACTTAAATGTTAATGTCACACTGATCCATCTTTAGGTAGACCACAGAACCCTTTGTCCAAGAGAGAGTCATTAGCACCATTCACAAGCATGCTTCTAACATATCTCCCAGGAGACCATTCCACAAAACATCCTTTTAACCATATAAACATGGAAACTTGAGGTTCAAACCTACATGTATTTTGACTGCACCAGTCCCAAGTGGACCAGCAGCAGCCCTACCAGTGCACTGAGCAGAGAAACTCACCTTGTCAATGAAGGAGGCAAATTGGTTGTTGAGTGACTTGATTTGCTCCCTTTCTCGAGACTTCACTTTTTGGATCTCAGGGTCAATCTCCACATTGAGGGGCTGAAGAAGGCTCTGGTTGATAGTGACTTCTTGTATGCCACCAGGGGGGCAGACAGGCCCATAACCACCCCCATATCCACCACCCCCAAAGCCACCTCCACCAAAACCACCACCACCACTGCCAAAACCACCAAAGCCACCACCCCCAATGCCACCACCACCAAAGCCACCACCACCAAAACCACCACCACCAAAGCCACCGCCACCAAAGCCACCACCACCATAACCACCGCCAAAGCCACTACGTCCACCTCCTCTAGCCACACTTATGGAGATGCTTTTACTGCCACCAAGGTTAACAAGACTCCGACTTCCAAATCCACCACCAGCACCAAAGCTACCACCACCACCACCACCACAGCTTGAAAATCTCCCACCACCTCCTCCACTGCGGCGTGTGGAGCTGCTGGTGGTCCTGCGGTGGTAGTTGACTATCCCAGCAGAGCCGGAGCTGAAGCCCCCTCCACTTCGGTACCCAGACCTGGAACTAAACTGCCGACTCATGTTGACTTAGAGAAAAGTAGGAGCAAGGTAGAGTAAGGGAAGGAGCTAAACACTCCTCTACCCCAAGCATAGAGACTTCCCCTTATATACAGGGAAGCAATTGGGCTTGGTCCTCCAGAGTCAGCGGAGATGCAGTGCCTCTCAAGGGTTTGGCTTGCCTGCAGCCATACAAGATTTTTACGAGCCTCAACAATACGATAAACACTACACACCTAGCTCCCAGGATGGGCTCTCAAAATTGCTGTGCATGCAAGATTGGTTCATGTGGTAATTATTTTATCACACAAGATCTTCCTTCAAGCGTTTGTGGCTTTGGGAAAATAGGACCCCACATCTGATACCTGGTGTTTGTGGGTAGGATTTCATAACCCCCATCACAAAGGCATGAAAGTTTCCATTCTCACCTTGCCCTCGTGAGCTACCAAGCACACTGTCTTACCATGCACAGCAGGTGCAATTCCCTGTGCTTGGATATCAGAAGGAGCTCTCTGGCCCATTTCTAAGATCTGCCTTCCAAACTCCAGAGCTCACTCAGTTATACCCTGACAAAGAGTAAGGGCTTTAATAGCTAAAAAATTAAAAGATCTTTCATAAATATAAAGATCTTTATAAATATACTACGTTGATTAATTAAAGGAAGAGAAGCTGTCATTGAACAAGATGGATGAGTGGGTGGTCTGGAAGAACCAGAAGGGAGAGACCATTTTTTTTCTCTGTTTCTCAGTTGTTACTTTTCTTGTTCCTTTTCTTCAAAGATGGAGCAGGAGACAGACACCAGCAACAGAAAACAGGTGGCAACGGATAGCATGCAAACACCCATGAGTGAAAAAGCCCACAGAGCAGTGAGATGAGTAGATAGAAGCTCTAGGACATTTTGTAAAGCACAGGGGTGGAGGTGAGGCTTGACGGGTGATTTAAGCCTCACACGGGCTGTAAAGAGGAAGAAATAAATGCAGATTTGGAAAGGAGGACAATGAGAAGTATCTGGAGAGCCTGATCTGAGAAGTTTACATTGTTTCTGGAGGTAATAATAATGATAATGATAACACCTAACAGTATCAAAAACTGACCATGTACCTGGCACTGTTCTACATAGCACATATGTATTAACTTGCTTAATTTTCACAACTTTGAGATAGATGGTATTTTTCTCCCCATTTGTAGAATGAGAAAACTGAGACACAGGGTTGAACAACCTGACCAAGTCTACACAGTTGGTAAGTGGGGTGGCTGGGATTTGAAGCAAGGATACCTAGCTATTGTGTTTAAGATCCTAAACAGCATGTTGTACGACAGCACAGCAGCCGAATTCAAGTCATTCTGCCTGCTGTGTGTAAAGCCAGACAGCACAGGAAGTACCCCACCACAGAGAGTTCTGAGGGCAGAAGGCCTGTTTTATCACTCTGAATCCTTGGCTCCTGGCACATGCAAGCACTTGGAAAATGTTTCTTCCATTCACTCTGAGAAGGGGATTTTGGTGGCGCAGAGTTTAATGAGGAGATTTAACTTCCACCCAAGTGCAAGAGCACCCAGCATGCATTGCAATGGACCAGGAAACCTCAGGGGCCTCCCTGGAGAGCAGCACTTGATCAATGTCAGTGGATAATAGTGGCACTGAGATCTGGACAGACCAGAACCCCACGCAGACTTTCATTTGAAGACTTCTTAGAAGCCCGGCATGGTCTCCAGGCCTGCACATAAACAGAGAATTGAAGACTCAAAGGGGAGAAACCAGCTCTAACATCAGCTGGCTCCAAGCAATTCTGTAAGTGGCAAACCATAGATGTACATGGGAAGTCTCCACTATGGTATGCAAGATCTATGGGAGAAAGAGAGTCTGTGAAGATCATCTGGTCCCATTGCTCTGTGGCTCTGAATTGGGCAGGCTGTGTTTGTCCTCTCCATTGCACTCTTCACGTTGAGCCTTGTCCCTCTTCTCCTCCCACAGTTTTTGCCTTATACCCTCCCCCAGAAAGTGCCCCTCACCACTCCCCTGCTACCCCGCTCCCTCGCCATCACCATGGCACTGCTATCTGGGACTCTGTCCTAGCACTAAAATCCTTCGGCTGCTAAACCAACCATCTCTTTAGGGAATGAGTAATTCAGGTCTTGTTAGAAACAATGGAGACTGGGACAGTCTTGACATGGTAATGACTGTTGCCTAATCATTTTCTGACAGGCAATCAAAATTATTTTAGTTCAGCATACTCCCTCATGAGACATATTGTTCTGCACCATCAATTCCTTCTAGCATTTTGGAGGGGTGTGAGTATGTGTGTGCACACATGTTTGTGTGCATGTGTGTGCCAGCCAAAAACAGATCCTGGCAGTGATCCACACTCCCATCTTTGAACTAAGAAACTGACACACAGAAAAATCAAAGGTTTGGATGGTCAGGGAATTGGTAGACAACTTAGCTGCAAAACGTACTCCAGGTGCTCCTGTGAGAAGGGAGAAATGCAGGACTAGAAGGAATAAGTGCCGTACACCTCACCATAGCTTACATTTGCACAGCTCACCCCACCAAACACATACACAAAGAGCATCCCACAAGAGCCCTGAGAACTGGGCAGTCTAGCTGTTCTCAACCCATTTCATGAAACAGAAAACTGATTCTCAGAGAATAAGTGGCTTCCTCTAGATGCTCCAGCTAGGAAAAGACACATCTGGGACCAGAACCTGGGTTTTCTGATTTCAATTCAAGTGATATTCCTCCTAAACTGGGAAGAGGCTCAAAGACAGGCAAGTGGAACTGGGCCCTGTAAACGAGTACACAGAGAATTACAGAATGCTCCCATCCCTGGGGCCTCAAAGGTCACACCATCTAACCTGCCTCACAGAGAAGTGAGAGCACAGGCCCAAAAAAAGTAAAAAAAAAAAAAAAAAAAAAGTCTAAGTCATTAGTCAATTCCTGAGACTCTTCCCATCGCTGAATCAAACTCCTATTCTTCTTCCACTGCCCACTTTCAAGGCAGCCCAACAGAGTTGGAGCTGCAGTGCTGCCAGACCAGGCCCGTCATCTCCTGTGATGTCCCCAGGATCAGGGTGGGTGTGTGGGATATGAAAAACCACATGCAGGAAAGGTGTGAGCCACACACTCTCTCCTGGCTTACTTATGTACTGTGCATTTATGAAATAAAGATAAAATGAGAGAGAAAGAGACACTAACATCTACAGGCAGCAACTATGTTGTTAGGAACCACATTGCATTTAAATCCCACACAAAGTCTGTGTGGTGGGAGCTCTTAGCCCCATTTTAAAGAAAAGGCATCTTAGGTTTATAGAGGTTGAAATATGTGCCCAAGGTCATCCAGCAGGTAACTGACAAGCCACGCTTGCCTCACTCCAGAGTCCAAGCCCGCTGCATCGCATGGGCTCCTTCTGTCATCAGCCTGCTCACACCACCCGCACCTCCTACATCTTGCCCTGCTCACCCACTCCCCCAGCCTCATGCCTTGACCCCTTCAATCTCATGCTTTGCCCAGATTGTTCAACCCTCTTCTTCCCTTTCCATCCCTGTTCCTCTCTGTCTTCCAAGCCCACTTCTACTCTTCTCTTCTCTGAAAGGTCTTCTGGTTGCTTCGGCAACTTGCCACAAAACCCTACCCTTAGTCAAGCTCTGGGCCACCAAAGATCTCAATTCCTGAACATTTGGTCCTGAATCTGTTTTTGGTCCATCAGGCCTTGCAGGCAAATGCCATCTCCTACAGGAAGTTTTCCTCAATCCACATCAGGCAAGTGCTCTGTTGGTCTCTTTTTCCAAGCTCGGCTGCTGCCAGACTCAGTACATATTGATGCATTGCTTGGCTCATTTTCATGCATGTGCTGTGTGTTTCTTGGCCCTTCAATCGCTCTGTAAGCCTTTTGAAAGCAAGACTGAGTCCCTGTGTCTTTTGATGCCCTCCCAGCATCCCACATGTCCCCTTATACTTGAGAGTTACCCCAGCGGTGCTGGATTACAGAGCACCAAAACACCCCCACCCAGGGATTCACACACAACCCAACCCAGAACTGATCATTGAGATGAGGCTGCCAGGGGCTCGCTGTGGGGCATGGGCAGGAGCAGGTGTGGTGATGTTTTGAGAGCTTTTTGTGGGATGGGACCAAGAAAAGAGTGAAGAGAGACATGCAATGACAAGCCACCCAGCCCTGAGGGACTCCACCAGGGACGTGGGACAGGGAAATCCCAGGGGAGTGGGGAAAGCTGAGGCCTGGGCGGAGTGAAGAGAAATCACAGACAATGGGGAGGTAGGGTGAGATGTTGAAAGCAGCCAGGCAGCAGAGGAGGGGCCAAGGCTTCTTATGTAGGAGGGAGAGGTGCAAACAGATGGGCAGACCTATTTAGGACAGACAGCAAAGAAGGAGGTTCCCCAGGAGTCACTCACTAGCAAGGCTGGAGCAGAGCAGAAGCCAGGAAGGAGGAAAACAAAGATGAGCGTGGAGGAGAGAGGCGGTGGGGCCCATCTTACTCTGTGCCATGGAGGCCTCCAGGCCTGGGCTGTGCTCCGCTCCTGATTCTGCTCTTCTCTAGGCAGGTCACTGACCATCTCTGAGCTTAAGTTTCCTTCCTCTGTAAAAAGGGGGCTCTACGTACCTTCCAGCGAAACTGAAGCATAGTAGAGGATAGATAAAGAGAAAAGGAGCCAGGTGTGGTGGCTCACACCTGTAATCCCAGCACTTTGGGAGGCTGAGGTGGGCAGATCACGAGGCCAGGAGATCGAGACCATCCTGGCTAACATGGTGAAACCCAGTCTCTACTAAAAATACAAAAAAATTAGCCCAGTGTGGTGGCAGGTGCCTGTAGTCCCAGCTACTCTGGAGGCTGAGGCAGGAGAATGGCGTGAATCCAGGAGGCAGAAGCTTGCAGTGAGCCAAGATCATGCCACTGCACTCCAGCCTGGGCAACAGAGAGAGACTCCATCTCAAAAAAGGAAAAAAGGAAAGATTTTTCCCTCACTCTTGCATTTGAGAGAACCCAGAAGCTGATATAATAATCAGAAAAAAAAAAGAAAAAAGAAAAAACTTTAGAACAAGCCCCTGCTTTACTGGAAACAGTGAAAGGGCTGGAACAGGACATTTAAGCTCTTGACATGGGCCCATTTCCTCATCTTGTGAGAGAAAGCCTTAAGGAGTCCACGGACCTGCCCTAGGAAAGCTAGGGGCCATCACGTGGAAGAAGGGATACTGGGCACACCTGAGGCTGGAGGGAGCTGGGGCCAGATGTGAGGAGCCTTTGCCCTCGCTGCAGAGTGCTTGCTCTGCAGGGAGAGCACGAACACTGAGGGCTGAGCACACAGGGGCAGGCTTGGAGGCCAGAATGCACACTTAGAGCCCCTTGGAAGCCCTTCCAGGCTTGGGATTGGGCCACTCGGATCCGGTCCTCCATGCTAGAAAACCTCCCAATACCCCAAATTCCCAGCAAGCCCTGCAACACAGCATTGATCAACCTGAAGATATCCGTTTCCCAGACTGATCGGAAAGCTGATACAACCAGGGAAACCTTGAAGAGGGACCTTCAAGTTCAGGGTAATGCCCAGTAATTTGTTGGACTTTTTTCCCTGTGACCAATTAATGAGCAAATGGCTCGTTAATTTGAAGATGCATCCTGGGCCAAAGGGCTGGGTAATTGAAAAGAGATGACATTCTCAAGAGACTCTTCCTTAGACCAGGAACTTTCCCAGCCCAGAAACGTACACCTTGTCCAAGGTCAGATGGAGTTAGAATTTTACTGAGTCAATGATTGCTCCTCCAGTTCACCACGTCCTCAGATCAAAATCTCTGTGGATGAGAAGCTGGTGGAATTAAATTTATATTTCCAGAGTACCCCACCCTGCCACCCTGCCTCTCAGAGCGAAGAGTAGCTGGCGGCCTTTCCCTGGGACTCTCATCAACCCAGGTGCTTGCTCCCTCCTGCCAGCCTCTTGGTTTGATTGATGAATGCACCTGCTTGGCTCTCCCTCTGAGTATCTGCCTTGTGGGAATAGCATTGATCAAGGGCAGGGATGGAGAACTCTGTGGTCCCTGGAAGGACTTCAGACCCCCACACCTGGTCTCCCCACTCCCAGGTATGGTGGGACGCAGGTGAGATATTGCACGTGTGGGCATTTCCTACATGGTTTATAGAATTGCTTATTGTTTTCACTGGGGTGAGCTGAAAGTGAGAGACATTTTCTCCTGATGGGATTTCTTATTGTCTCTGATGGAAATATTATCTGTTTCAGGAAATCTCCTCAGTGTCTTAGTGCTAGCCCTCCTTGTTTAGGTCCCTAGAGTTACTCCCTCTTGCCCTGAACTTCAACTTAAGACTATTCATTTAGACATTGAGATAACTTCTTTGACCAACTCCTCTCCTTTCTGTCCTTTATTTCTCCTGCCCCTACCTTGTGGAATCTCTATTCCAATATTCTTCAGATTCAGGCACATGATTTCCTCCATCTGTCCCCTAGGCCTCCATGACTGGACAAAATCAAGAATTCTGAAGAGAAAAATCAGGGCCACATTTTCTGGGACAATCCTAACTTGTTCTCAGGAGAGGATGGGAAAGGTGAGCTGTGGTTGGCCTTACTGTTGGGCTTTTTGTCAGAGCCAACCTGGATCCCCTTAGAGTATCACACACGCATGACCCCAGGGATAATCAAACTCACACCCTGTAATAGACCCTGTGCTGCCAGAAAACTTAGCTTCATTTTACAATCCTGGCTAGGGCCCTTGGCCTCTCTGTGACTTTAGCTTTCACTGGCACCTGACCTCATTCTTCCCATATAACATGGAGAGTAGAATTTTTTTTTCTCAGGCTCCGCCACGTGAACTCTTAGTACAGCAAAGATGTGAGACACCTTCATACATGTATCCCCACCCATCTGCACTCCCGCCCTCAACCTCTTGCCAAATGGTTAGCCAATCTCTGCTTGAAACTTGATCACTCCCCAGGTAGCCTCTCCCATGTTAGGATCAATAGAAAGGTGCTTCTTATATTGAGCCAAATTTGTTGTAGCTTCCTGAAGCAATATTGATGGAATTTGGATATGGGATTCATTGGAATAAGACAGCAACCCATATGAATAAAACATTGTGTTCACAGGCACGCCCCTCCAGACGTCTTTGTGGGGGATGTGGCAGCTAACTGCAAACATCGTATCAACCCGTAGTGATAAGACACTCTGTTCCCAAGCACACCCCTCTATTCTCTCTGAGAAGTTTCTCCCCATTTCACCTATCCTGGCAGCAAGCCTGTCAGGGGACAGGCAGAAAAGGGAAATGTGGGCAGACAGTCTGCCCACATGTGGAAGAGAAGCCCACCTTTCAAGGGACATGTGGCAACTAACTGCAAAGACACTGCCTAATCTAGGTCATCGGCTAGAGTCAGCCACCCTTCCTGTGGTCCCACGGAAGCCTTTCAAATCTTTGCAGTTAGCTGCCACATCTCCCTCAGAGTCTGCTCTCCCGGGCCTTTCACCGGTACTCCTGTGACCAGGCTTTTGATTCCCCACCATCACTGTCCTGGTCACCCTCCTCTGAGGAAGCTGTTTATTACTGTCCTTGGAGCTCAGAGTCCCAGAGTGATCTGCCTCCAGAAGAGCCTAAACAAGCTCTAGACGTGACTCTCTTCCTGATTCCCACGGCTGCCTCCAGCAGCTGCCACACCTTCTGACTCATATCTCCTCACCTGCCAGCTGGACACTCGAAGTCATATTTATGCCCACTGCTCTCCATCCATGTCTTCCCTTCCTAGTCCTTGTGATCTTGGCTGTTGGCTGCAAGTGTGGTACACTGCATCTGTCTGCTCCCTCTCTCCTTCCCTTCGGACAGCCTCTCTGCCCATCTCTGCCTTTCCTACCCATCCCCTGACAGGCCTGCTGCCAGGACACGTGAGATGGGAAAAACTTCTCAGAGAAAATGGAGGGGTGTGCCTGGGAACACGGTGTCTTATCAATGTGGGTTCCAGTCATATTCGAATGAATCCCGTATCCAAATTTCATCAAAGTCCCTCCAGAGGATTAGAAAGTAGATCAAATCTTTGTATGTGACTCTTTTACACGGACTCAGAACTACCACAAAGGATGAGGTGGTGGCTTCACTTGCTCCATTCTGGAATTTCTGCATCTCTGCTTCCCTCAAGTCATCGACTGAAGGTGTCTCTGCCCATGACCCCACTCAGTTTCTGGGCCTCAGCCCCTTCCCTCCCCAGCTCCATTTCTCCTGTCCGGCTGCTCCCTCTCACCCCCACACTCACTCTTATTTTGGGTCTCTGAGCGGACTATTCCCCTGTTTGGAAGGCCTTTCCCTCACCTCCCCACCCACACCTCCCTTCCTCGGCCCTGTTCCATATCCCAGTCCTCCAGGAGTCTGTTGGAACCAAACATCCCTTCCCCAGCACTGGCACCTGTCGTAAGTCCCACTGTTCCTATTTTGGGGAGTCTGCCTGTGTCCTCAGAATAGGCCTTGCTTCCACTCTCAGGCTAGGAGGTCCTTAGAAGCACACTCAGAGCCTGTAATCCCAGCACTTTGGGAGGCCGAGACAGGCGGATCACAAGGTCAGGAGATTGAGGCCATCCTGACTAATATGGTGAAACCCCCTCTCTACTAAAAAATACAAAAAACTAGCTGGGCGAGGTGGCCAGCGCCTGTAGTCCCAGCTACACGGGAGGTTGAGGCAGGAGAATGGCGTAAACCTGGGAGGCGGAGCTTGCAGTGAGCTGAGATCCGGCCACTGCACTCCAGCCCAGGTAACAGAGCAAGACTCCATCTCAAAAAACAAAAGAAGCACACTCAAGATTTCTCTTCTCTCTGTATCTTCCCTCCCCGATAATATGTCATTTAGTTGTGAGCAACTTAAGAGTCAGAAACATGTTCATTCAACATTGCATTCCCAGTGCCTAAGTCACTGCCTGCCACACAGTAGGAGCTTAATAAGTGCTTATTGAACAAATGTATAATTGACTTTTGAATGATCAGCCACTTTAAGGATTAATAAGATTAGGTCTGCAAGATTCTTCAAGACTGTGTATTACTTATACAATAAAAAATAAGAAGAAGAAATTTTAACTTCCCAAATATGAATAATTTCAGGTCTGCAGAAATTTTAAAAGAAATGGCCCAGGTACTGTGGCTCACACCTATAATCCCAGCACTGTGGGAGGCCAAGGTGGGAGGATCGACTGAGCCCAGGAGTTCAAGACCAACCTTGGCAACATGGTGAGATCCCATCTTTATTTAGGAGAAAGAAAAAAAAGAGGAGAAGATGAAGATTAAGGAGGAGGAGGGGGAGAAGGGAGGAGAAGGAAGGGGAGGAGGGGGAGAGAAGAAGAGGAAGAGGGAGAAGAGGAGGAAGGTGAAGGATAAGAAGGGGAAGGAGAAGAAGAAATAATGCATCTCCTGACCAAACAGCAGTTTGAGATCACAGAAAAATTTATTATAGAAATACCAGAAATGCTGCCCCTCGACGGTACAATTTTGAACCAGGAAATGATGAAGTCACAAGCACTGCCTAAGAGACCCACACTGCGCCCATCCAATGCCCCAAGAGAATCATGGACTTGGAAGTTGTGTTAGGACTCAGCTAGCAAGTGAAGGTGACTCCCAGATCTTAAAAGCAAAGCTACATTCTGTCTCTCAAGACCTGTTACTTGGCTGATACTTTCCTCTTCCTACCCTCTCCAGCACATCTCAAGCCTCTTACACAAGATTCAAAATTAAGAGTCAAATTCTCACAAAGTGCTCACAGCCACAGAGAAGAGAGGGCGGGAGGGACTAGAGAGGTCTGAGAAAGGGCATTAAACTGCCTTGCAAAAAAAAAAAAAAAACGGGCAGCTTCCTGACTGACTTGGGTGTTGGAACCCTTCCAAGACCCAAGTCAGATCCTCAGACTCCTCAGGCCCAAGGCACCTGGATGGAACAGAGCTGGGCTTCACATGCCCACTACATGGGACAATTCTCAGAGTGGTTATGAAGCAGAGCTTAGGAAGGGTCAGGCTTTCAAGGAATGGAGCTGTCAGGAGGAAACAGGACAGAAGCAGAACTTGCTTGTCTGTTCATCAACTCCCGCATCCACTGCTAAAACAGGCTTCCCTCTGGGTGAGGATTCGTGACCCCATGCCCTCTGAAATACTCCCACCTTGAGTTGTTTACACAGGGGAGAATGCTTCCTGAGACAGAGGTTCAGAATCAGGACAGTGATGCCTTACAGATATCTGATGTGGGCAGTAAATCTATACTTTCCATCAACATGAGTGCATGAGGCTATGGACCAAGAGGCAGGAATAGGCGGCTGGTGCAGAGGTTTCCCTTACCAAGCTAGCTTGTCCTGCAATCAGCAACTTCCCCCAAAGGGATCATCTTGTGGCCCCCAGAAGGGCAGGGGGCGTGGATTCTTGTTCACAGTGCAGCCCAGGTGCAGCAAAAGGAGCCTGGGGCTGAGATACCAACTCTCCATTATGTGCCTTGTCGATGCTTTACAGGCTATTTCCCTCCATCGCTAAACTAGATGCCTCGTGTCTTTTAGCATTGTGGATCAATACTTAGCTGCAGTGGCTTGAGTTGGGGCAGAGGAATGATAGCCATGACTTCTCCCTAACCTGCGAACTCACACAGCCTCTGCCTCTAACTGGAATGTTTCTGCTCACCCTGGGCTACCGATCTTCCCAAAAAGGTGGGAGCAGGAACAGCAGCAGGGCCAGCTGAACGGAGTCTGAGTGAGAATGTGCCTAGCTGTTACTCTGACTGCAAGCCAGTGCCCTCCAAAGAGATCTGCTGTTTGGGCTTATCCACCCTGCTTCCCCCCATTGGAGTCTAATTTATTGGCAAAATTGCTGAGACGCATCAAGAAAAGTGAACCACAGGGAGTCAGGAAGGGCGTGGAGGGGATGAGTTTGAGGAGAGGGCGGCGCGGGTGCAGGCGTGAGGTATGGCAAGAGGCCTCTACTCCAGGATCCGCCTGTGGGAGGTGTTAGTGGAGGTCTGGATGATCTGCACTCGCGAGGATCCACGGCTGCTTCTGCCGCTCCCTCCGTAGCTCCCGCCGCCGCTGCCATAACCGCCTCCACTGCCCCCTCGTGCGCCGCCTCCGCGGTAACTTCTTCCACCGCCATAGCCCCCACCGCTGCCGCCGCCGTAGCCTCCAGAGACGTAGCTGCCGCCGCCTCCCGCGCCGCCCCTGATGCTCACCTGGCTGTTCTGCACCGCTGTGGGGAGGGGACAATGCACATGGGGTCGGGGGACCGGGCAGGGCCCCCACCTGCACCCACCCCTGCACCTGCAGCCTCCTCCATCCTCGATCACCCGTGGCATCGACTTGCAAACCGATACATTGAAAATTGAAAGTATTCCCACTTGAAAATTATTCTTCATACTACAAAGGAATGCCAGGGTTCCTCTCAGCAACACACTTTCATTGTTTATTGAATATATACCCTAAAGAGTTCTAGCCACTGCTGATTCCTAGGCATTTAAAAAATAAAAAATAAAAATAAAAAATAAAAAAAGGCATCAAAACAATTAAGATAAGTAGACCTGAAATCACAACCATTTATTTCAAATGAATTCTTCCAGACTTTGCCATTACACTTGCTTACTTTGATGTCTGTTGTACAAGACTGGAAGCTAAAATGCCAGACTTTCAGTTCTCTGCTGGCCACCTCCCCGCCCTCCCTTCACCCAGGACCGCCAGCCTCTCTCTGTCCCTGGGTTCTGCTACTTACAGATGCTCACATGACTCTGCAGCTCTCCTGACATCCTGTAAAACCAAAGCACAGGGTCAGCCAGACCCACAGGGCCTGAGGAGGGAAGGCGGTGGCCCACAGACATCCGGATCAGAGGTGTCCCCAAGCCTTAGAGAAATTTGTGTGCATGAGAGCAGGAAGCCAGTGGAGCCGAGAGAATTTTCAGCGTTTTCATGAAGACTTTTAGCATTGGGGGTGAATACCCAGCTGCAGTGACTTGGGTTGGGGTATAAGGACATTCTATTTGGAGGCAGAGGAATGATAACAATGACTTCTCCCTACCTTGCCAACTCACACAGCGTCTGCCTCTAACTGGAATGTTTCTGCTCACCCTGGGCTACCAATCTTCCCAAAAAGGTGGAGCTTACCTTTTCTCCAAATAGCCGGTCCCACAGTTTCATGGGTGCCTATCGAGCCTTAGCCCCAGAAACACAGCTGCGGGACCCACCTGCTCTCCTCGCCCTCCAGCAGCTGGCGGTAGGTGGCGATCTCCACATCCAGGGACAGCTTGGCCCCTAGCATGGCCTGGTAGTCATGCAGCAGCCGGGCCAGCTCCTCCTTGGACTGTTGCAGGGCCTCCTCCAGGTCCTGCAGCTTCTGCCGTGCATCCTGGAGGGCCTGTTCGCCTCTCTCCTCGGCATCCGAAATGAGTGACTGCATCTGTTCAATCTGCTCCAGAGACAGTCAGAGACCATTTTAGGGTTGAGTTTCCAGAGCTCCATCTGGCAGGGCATTGTGGGAGGTGCAGGGCTTAGTCAGCCTTCCCTGAGCACCCATCCCACCTGCTTCTTCACATTGCTGATCTCTGCCTGCAGCCTCTGGACAGTGCGGTTGAGCTCTGCAATCTCCATCTTGCTGTTCTTCAGGTCGTCTCCATGTCTCCCTGCCGTGATCTGGAGCTCCTGGTACTAGGGGCCAAAGGCAGCATCATGGTCAGCATGTGCTGCCCACCACAAGCCCTTCCAGGAGGAAGTAGGTCTGGGTTGCTCTCCCCTGGGAGAGTCTCACCCATCTTGTACTGTGGTCGCCCCTACATACACACTCACAGCTATACCAAACCTCCCTCACCCGGGCTGCAAACACATGTATACATGCACATGCTCACACCATACCAAGCCTCCTGCATTCCCACCTGTCTCTGGGCAGACTCTCATCCCAGCCAGACAAACCTGCTTTGTGATGCCCTTTCTAATACTTTTTCACACATCTAAGCCTTCACGTTGGTCCTTACCCACACTGAGACCCCCTCACTCTTTCCACCCCCCATATAGCTTCCCACCCTTTTCCAGGATGATCTCCCTAGCAATCAGGCAGGACCTTATGTCCCAGAGGCCCTCCACCTGCTCCACGTTCAGTCTCATTTCCCCTCCTTCTCTGCTTCTGTCTCTGTATTGCCCCATCCGTCAAAACTCCACCCCCAGGACAGGGTTTTGAAGTGAGTGGGAGAAGCGACAACTTGAGGGAATCTGCATTCTGCTGTTTTCACTCTTGGCCATCTGCCTCCCAGTCTAAGGTCGAAATCCATTCCACCCCAGAACACTGTCTGCAGGACAGTGGGACAGAGGTCAGCCAGGATTGGAGTTGGCCACAGATCATCCTCAAAGCCAATCATCAATGCTAGTTGTTCAGAATTTAGTGACTGGACTGTCAGCCATGCCCTTTCAACCAGAGGATTCACCATCCAAAAAGATCCAGGTCAGTTTATGGTATAAAGAAGTAACCAAAGATGTACCCAACAACTTAGCCACAAAGAGGTTGATCCAATAAGGGAGGGTGTAGTCTTACAATGTAATACAAGGCTGTTAAAAATGCGGCAGATTATTTAGTGTCACAGAAAGGTATCCATATGCGATAAGTAAGAGAGAAAGTATAGTCTGGCCAACATGGCAAAACCCTATCACTACCAAAACTACAAAATTTGGCTTGGTGTGGTGGTGTGCACCTGTAATCCCAGCTACTGTGGAGGCTGAGGCAGGAGAATCGCTTGGGCCCAGGAGGCGGAGTCTGTAGTGAACTGAGATCACACCACTGCACTCCAGCCTGGGAGATAGAGCAAGTTTCCATCTCAAACAAAAAAAAAAAGAGAGAAAGTAAAAACAAAAAGTGTATTTTAATAGATACCATTATGAAAAAAAGAATAAAAATCATTCTAGTGGTGAGGGGAATGGGTTTGTAGATACAAACCCGAGTTTAATTAAGCTGTGGCTCTGCCATTTACTAGCTACAAGGCCTTAGAGAAATTAAGTAATCTCATGCACTATTATCTATTATAAAATTGTAATAATGAAATTCTTACCTCATTGGTTGTTGTAAGGATTGAATGAAATAATATATATATTATGTAAAGCACTTTGTGCAGTGCCTAACACATATGAGTTCTCAAGAAACATTATTGGGTTGGTGCAAAAGTAATTGCAGTTCTTATCATTACTTTTAATGGCAAGAACCGCAATTACTTTTGCACTAGCTTAATAGCTACAAAGAACTGGCAGAAGAGATATTAACATATTAATAGCGGTAGTGAGAGATGGGTAATCTTTACATTGTAATTTCTAGAATTTGTATAACAAACACATTTTACTTCAGAAATAAGAAAGACAATGCAATAAGAGAAAGACAATTCTGGGAAGAATCTGTTTTTCTGGGCACCAGATCTGGGGGCCATACCCACCTTGGTCTGGTACAGGGCTTCGGCCTCGTCCTTGCTCCTCTGTGCAATTAGCTCGTACTGGGTCCGCACTGCATCAATGATGCTGTCCAGGTCCAGGGAGCGATTATTGTCCATGGACAGGATGACGTTGGTGTCGCTGATGTGAGTCTGCATCTGAGACAGCTCCTGCGAGGCATGGCGCACAGGCTGACTCCTTCCATTCTCCTCTGGGGGCCTCAGTTTTCCTCTACTGCTCCCTCAAGGCTCTCGGGGGAAGCCAGAAGCCTGGGCCAGGTAGTCTTGGGGAAAAACTCTTGGAATTGTTGTGTGCAATGAGAGATAATAGGGAGAGTCTCAACTGCCTCCAGGGAGAAGGAAGGAGCCTAAACCTGGAGCCCTTCAGATACCATCTCCCCATCACACCTCTCCTGCAACTGCCACTCTGCCTTGCTCTGACTTGGCCACCATAGTTAGCTGGGCTCCTTGGCAGGCATGCCTGTTCCTTGAAATCACATGAGCTCTCTGAGGCAGTAGAATAGACTCCAGTTGAGGAGCCACTTGGACTCACTTTTGAGTCTTGGCTCTACCATTGACTAGCAAGGTAACCAAGCAAGTAATTTAACTCTTCAGTGTCTCAGTTTTCCCATGTGTAGAATGGAGATGCCCATAACATAAATTTCTAACACAGCATCTGGCCCAGAGCACGTACCCCCAAATTAGACACAGGCAAAAGAGGGCTGGGTGACAGAGTGTTTGATCCCCCACCACTAAGGTCACTCCCTTTGAGACTCACACTGTCACCTCCCACAGAGTTTCCCAACAGCTCCATCATCTCCCCAGAATTAATGAAGATTTCTGGTTGGTTTTGCCCCTTATATGTCTGGGTGATTTCCCAGACAGATTGGAAGCCATGAACCAGGGACACGTTCGCCTCCACCTAACTCAGGATTCTCCCAGCCTTCCATCTCCATTACCACAACCTGGGGATTCTGAGGATTAGGATGGAAAGGATGGCTGACTCCAGGCCCACAGAGTTGGGGTACCTGGGGAGATGAGTCCCTAGTGGGTAGTGTTGGGTTTCAGACCTCGCCTCTTATAGCCCATACTCCTTGTGAGATGTGAGAAAAGAAAGGGGGTTCTTATAAACGCTTAACTCACCGTCAAAAATAAATACTTCAAGAAATTGACCTCCCCAGTCAGAGTGTCCACCCTGGACTCCAGGTCCACTTTGCTCACATAAGCAGCGTCCACATCCTAAGTAGCAGGCAGAAACAGTTTGACTTTATTGCCCAGGCATTGCCTATCACCAGCTCACTGGGTGGCTCAGGCAAGTGGCAGAGCCACTCTGGGTTTATTTCCTTCCTTCAAAAATTCATCACCTCACTCCAATAAGGGATCTACATGTCCTGGCTTTCCTGGCCAGAAGGAGATGTGACACCAACCTCCACATCTCAGTCAGTCACACCCAACACCCCAGGTCCTTCCCGGGTCCCAAGGCTACACATAACTGACATTCAAAAGCTGTCATTTCACTTCACTTCACTTTCAGGACCCCAGAGAGATACAAACTTGAAGCTTCCTAAAGAGTCATCATCAGTGTCGGTTTTAGTGTAAGGGCCCCACATTTAGGCATCACACATGGCAAGCCGGCCACAGAGGCCACCCTGCCATTGCCACAGAGGTCACCCTGCCATTGCCACAGAGCATCCCATAGGGATTCCTCACTCCCCGCAGCCTCCTGGGTCCACAGCCACCCTCGGGACTCCCCTTTCCCTCACCTTCTTCAGGACAACAAAGTCATTCTCGCTGCCAGTCCTCTTGTTGATTTCGTCCTCATACCTGTCAGGCAAGGCAAGGAGCACAGAAAGGCTACAGGCTGACCTTGGCTCTCTGAGGTTCCTCTTCACAGCAGAAAGCTTGGAATTCCCCAAACATTTGCTGTCCTGAGCTCAGAGAACCCTGCTCAAGGTGCTGGCTGTCCATTCCAGGAGGCTGGCACTCTCATGGATGAGGGCAGAGCCAACTCCTGGGTCTGTGGGCCAACAGAGGGGACCCCAGGCCAACATGGAAAGCCCAGGGCCACAGAGAAGGTCCCTGGAATGTCTCCTTTTATTTTGATGTTTTACCTTTGTAAGTGTGTCAAACTCATTCATTCCTTAAAATTGAGAACATGAAATAACAACCACTTTTACTAAATATTTTTGAAGAGAAAAAATTTAACCTACAATTCTGTGCCCCACCCCCCACCAGCACCTCCAGTGTGGATTCCATTTTTCCCTCGTTGACTCACACACACTTGGATCTCTACTGGCACGAACAGTAAGCATGCCAAGGTGATGGGAGAGAAGTGCCCTGCACCCCACATGGGGAAGAAGAGGAAGGGAGAGGCTCGGCTGCCTGCACAGCTCAGGAGCGGCTGATCTGGAATTCGACAACTCCTGTCACCCCTACTGTTTGTGATCATAATAGCTAGGGTTTATTGACTGGTAGGGGTGTGCAAGCACAGTACTAAGAACTTATTAAGCATCATTTCATTCAAAACCAGCAGTTCCCAAAGTGTGGTCCCCAATCCACCAGCATCAGCATCACTTGGAAACATGTTAGAAGTACAAACACTCTCCCATATCTGCTGAATCAAAAACTCGGGGGGCAGAACCCAGCAATCTGATTCCAGCAAACTGATGCATGCTCAAGTCTGAGAACCACAGATCTACCCACAACAATCCAACAAGGGAGGTTCTCGCTCTTCCCACATTACTAACGTGAATACCAGAGGCTTAAAAAGATGAATTTGTAGGCAGCTAGTAAGTGGAAGAGCCCACACTGGAAATCAGGCTTACTTGGCTTCAACATCCATGAAGCTATCCTGCCCCTCCCCACCCAATGCAATTGACAGCTGGCTGCCAATATCATCTACCTTGGTTGCCACATACAAAACAGCGCCTCCTGCAGTTGTGCAGTGCAGAGCCTGCATGTCCCGCTCCCCTACCCTTACACATAAACACTAAAGCAGAATGTCTTGCCCCTGTGATGAGTTTCCAGCCATGCTTCTTCCCTGTTTTGCCCTGCCTGGAGTCTCACTTGCTCTTGTAGTCCTCCACGACATCCTGCATGCTCCTGACCTCTGTGTTCTGGCGCATCTGCTCCGCATTGAGCAAATCCACCTGCTTCCGCAGGTCACTGATATAGTTCTCCAAGAGGGGCTCCAGGTTGTTGGTTCCAGTTGAGGTGTTCACCTGCTGCAGCAACTCCCATTTCGTTTGTAGCACCTGGTTCTGCTGCTCCAGGAATCGCACCTAAGAGCAAGAGACCCCAGCCCACCCCAGGCCATGGATCAGAGCAGCTCCCCCGTGAGTAGCGGGATCCATAGCCTCTCAACATATCCAGACCTCAGAGAATCAGGATGGCTCCTCCAAGAGTCAGAGAGCTTCCTTTTCTCTGGGATTGAGACACACAGAGGGCAATGTGGTTTCTGACGGCCAATGGCTGTATGGTCAGCTTGTCTAAAATTGACACTAAGCTCACTCTGGTTTTGAAGGTAAATTACCTCCTTCATTTACATCATAGAGCACTTGCCCTCCAAACTCAATTTATCCATGCCAATGTAAGGAAATGGTGTTTCGGAGCATCTGAGACACTGATGACCCCAAAGCTCCTTTCTCTTTGTGGGCAAAATGCATTATGTGATAGAGGAGAGGAAGAAAGAAAAAGCAAGAAGGATCAATTTGGCTTAGAACATTAAACTAATTCCTGAGCACACTTGCTTGGGTGCCCCTGCCCTGCAGTCGCCACCACTTCTGCTGTCTGCCAGGATGTTTGTCAGGAAAGTAACTCATTTAAATGCTTTTATAATGCAGACAGAATTTTTAAGGCAAATGTTCTCATTTTTTTAAAAGTCTAATGCAGTCAAGTGCCCCAAAGTGAGAACTTGGGTTGTCAGGTGTTTGAGAACTACCCACTTGCTATTTCCCGGGAAATGGAGAGTGGACATCACCCAATATTTTCACCACCTCTTCTCCCAGAATTGTGGATATGAAGGTAAGATAAGGGGCCCAGTAAGGCAGCTGGCTATGCAAAATGTGTGGCTTGTCCTTGGCATGGTAATGACCAGCCTCCACCTTTCCTCAGCCAGCTACACACTGTGGAGCCTCCACTCCAGTGCCCTGATAGAAGCAGTGGTGCTGCCTCCAGACTTTGCTCCGCCGCACGCGGGCACGCACGCGCAAAAACACACACCCTCCAGAATGCAGCTTCCTCCTCCGGGTACTGTGCAAAGGGGCAAACCCACTGCTTTGTGTGGTCGGAACGGAACTCTGAAGACACTCCCTTACCACGTGACACTAGTGAGGGTCCCCCAAATCCCCTGGCCCTTGAGAATCTGCCCGTCTGAGGGGCCAACCCTGGTTAGCTCCCTTTGCGTTCTGACTCTAGGCTGGAAAATGTTTGCAGACAACACCACCTCCCATGGCTCATTTTTGCTGGCCTTATCAAAGCAAGAGATTAGGCAAGCAGCTCTTCCAGGCTTGTCAGCACAGCTCACAACACCATGAGAAATTCCTGCCACTCTCTATTTTTACTCTGTGGTGGCACTCCCAGGGAGTGAAGAAATCAATTCAGCACTCATTCACTGTGCTCAGTGGCAGTGGCATTGTGGGGACCAAAAGAAAGAATCCTGTGGTCCCATGGAGAGTCTCCACATAAAACAACGAGGGAGCAGTGACACAACTCTGGGTGCTCTGGCTTTAGCCCAGGTACCCACCCGCAATATCCCAGAAGTTCATAGAAGACACTGTGGTTCTCATCAGGCCACCCAAACTGCAAAGGCAGAGTCTGGCTGCAGGGAGTGCCTTAACCACTAGAACAATCAGTGAAAGCCACTGTGTTTTTCCCCAGGTTCCCCAAAACACTCCTGGTCTGTGTCCTACCGGCAAAACTCAAGGGCAGTTCAGCTAGCACAGATGGAATGAGGCATGCTGCTGAGCGACCTTCTCGCCCACCCTCTGCTTCAGTGCCCTTCCCCTGCACAGGGACCTCCCAGTGCCCTCAGCACTCCAGGTCTCCTCAACTCTTTGCCCAGCAAACTCCTACTCACCCTTTAGACCTCACCTGAGGTGGCATTCCACAGTGTGTCCCCTTTGCAGCCCCTTGTTCCTTGCCTTTCTAAATCCGTTGAGACTTGCAGTCATGCAGCAGTGTGTGAGCATCTCTCTCCCGGGCTGCACTGGACCCCATGAGGGCATGCCTATATCTACTTTGTTCTCCAGGGGACACAGTGGACCCATGGACACACAACGCCCAACACAGAGAAGACAAAAAGTGTCATGCACTCATGAAGTGCAAAAGGTTTTAGAATTGCCTGCTGGTGTGGGCTATCCAGACCACTCGCCATCCCTGGCATAGAGGTCTAAGGATCAGCTGAGCAAGGCCAGCCCAGTGTCCCAGGGGGAAGAGCTGGACCCCTCCTTTCCTTTCTGAGGCCTTATCCCCTTGTCATTGGTTCTAGAAAGCCTTTGGCTCCATTTCCACTCTCTGAGCGTCCAGCACTGACCCTATTTGTCATCCAGCTTCTATTTATTGAGCAATTCTCATGTGTCAGGCACTATTCTGGGTGCTAGGGATTTGGTAATAAGCAAAACAGGCAAAATCCCTGCTTTCTAGGAGTTTCCATTCTATTTAGAGAGATAACTATAAAGAAACAATCATGTAAAAAATACAGTGCCTCAGACAGCTGCAGGGACTATGGAGTCACACAGGGCCGGGGCATAGGAACGCTGAAGTGGTGGTCAGGGAAGTCCCCACTGAAACTGTGGCATCTGAGCAAAGACCCACAGAAGGTAAGGGAGGAAGGTGGGCCTCTCTTTGGGGGGAAGAGTTCCAAGCAGAGGGAATGGCAGGTGCAAAGACCTTGAGACAGAACAGAGCCTTGGATGCTGGTGAGCAAGAGAGCAGCTGAGGAGGAAGAGGGGCACAGGACACTGCAGACAATAATGAGTTGGAAGCCTGGAGGCTATTTTCCAGGCCTCATTCTGCTCACTAGCGGTTGTATCCTGAAAGCTGTTCCACCCAGGGAGGGCAATGTGACCTGATTCCACAAATGTAAGTGTGGGCTTAGCAGCAGCCGCAGGTTAAAGGGCAGATAATATAGGGCCTTATAGGACTTGGGCTTTTCCTTCAGTTGAGACAAGAAGCCACTGGAGGATTCAAATGGAAGAGTGGTGTGACATACTTTTAAAGGATGGCTCTGCTGTAGTGTCAAGCATAGGCTATACAAGGGTCAAGGGTGAAAGCAGGAAGACCAGTTTGGAAAGCAGAGTCACAAGTCACCTGTCATAGAAGCCTTCTACCTTCCAGTCAGGCCACAACCCACCTGGCTGAGGAGCCTCTCCTCATAGTCATCACAGGCCATGCCCTTCAAAGGACAAGAGACCTAGGTCTCTTGCACCTTAGCTTCTGCCCACTGCTCCATGCCATGCAACTGGACAGACACCCTGTTCATGGCAGAGGCCACAGTTGGATGAGCCTCAGGAGGTCAGTTGCCAGCAGCCTGTGGTTATTTCCCAGCCCTCTCTCCTCCCTGCTTCTCTCTTGGCCCAGTCGTGAGCTCCCAGTAGTGACTCCTTGCTCCAGTGAAACCCTCTAACCCCCACCTGTGCCTGAAGCGTGGTGGTACTCAGCCACATTTCCCACGCAGCGTGATCAGAAGCCACAGGAGCACGCTGCTGTGTTGCGCTCCTCTTCGGCAGCCTCTGGGCCTCAGCACCCTCACCCTCCTCTACCTGCTCACACACTGTCCCATCCCCAGCATCTGCCCAGATACCAGAGGCCTGCCCTGCCACCCAGCATGGCCTCTGGCCACAGCTACCCTACATTCAGGCCACAGGTCAAGCTCTGGCCTCAGCACCGAACTCCTGTGGTGACTGAGGGAAAGTCACTGACTGTGCAAGTGGCCTTGGTGCTCTGTGGGGCTTCCCATTGCATCCCTGAAGGCAAAACTCCTCCGGGGGAGGTGCTAGTGGCCACTGTGCCTCGACTTCCAGACAAAAGGAGATGCTGGAGGGAGGTCTTCACCATGGTGAGTTCACCAGCCTCTGTTGCTGCTTTGGACCTAATCTGAAGTTTCAACAGGGAACTAGGGACAGGGGCTTCTGTGTCTCCATCTGGCCCATCATTGGCCCTTGATGAGCCAAAAGGGGGGACTCAGACAGAACCCTACATTGCATGCTGTTGACTTTAGCCCCAAGAGATACCCACCACCAGGGCATTCACCATGCCCTGCCTGCTTCTCCTGCCCTGGCTCTGTGGCTTCATCTCTGCTTCTCTCATCCACCCCCTGGTATCCCATTTTCTCCAGGAATTGTAACCGTTTGAAATTCCCTAAAGGCGTCACAATTTCATGCCTCCTGGTCCTTCTGCCTGAAAATCCCCTCTGCCCTAAGAACCCATTTAACTTGTACTCACTTCGGCAGCACATATACTAAAATTAGAACCCATTTAACTTTTCCTCCGTCTTCCAGACTCAGCAGGCAGAGCTCATGACACCCTCCTTTGAGCTACCATGTCCCAGAGAGTACTTCCCCTATTGACACACTTCACATGCACTGTCGTAATTATCTTCCCTTTAGATGTCAGGCCCTGTGTCCTAGTCACCTGTAGCACCTGGCACAGTGTCTGCTCTATCACAGATGCTTAGAAAATATTTGTGGGCTGAATGGGTGAATGGATGCATGGGTAGATAGTTGAGTGGCTTGATGGATGAGTGAATGAACGGATGAACATGTGTGTGTGTGTGTGTGTGTGTGTGTGTGTGTATAAATGGATTGTGTGGATGAGGATGGATGGATAGATGGATGGATGGATGGGTGCATTGGTGGATGGGTGGATGGAAAGTGAATAATTGTGAAAGAGAATGAGGGTACTACACCATGTATTTGTTGAGTATTTTCACACTGCTTATCTCCTTTCCTGCCAAAAGGAAAAGATAGAATTAAATCCCTGCAAGAAGACAAATTGAAGCCCAAATGGGGTAAATGATTTCCTAAGGTCCCAGGTATCACCACCAAGCTGAAACAGCACGATGTGCTGAGAGGTGGCAGGGTGTAATCTCTCTCAGTCATTTGGTCAGTGACCAATGACCCTCCCTGCCCCTGAGGTGCTCACCTTGTCAATGAAGGAGGCAAACTTGTTGTTGAGAACCATAATCTGCTCCCGCTCCTGGGTCTTGATCCTCTGAATTTCAGGGTCCACCTCCAGGTGAAGTGGCTCTAGGAGGCTCTGATTAATGGTCACCTCTTGGATGCCCCCAGGAGGACAAGAAGGACCAAAACCCCCAAGCCCAAAATTGCTAGCCCCAAATCCAGCACCCCCAAAACCACCTCCTCCAAAGCCACCACCTCCAAAGCCACCAGCCCCAATGCTGTCAACCCCAAAGCTCCTGACCCCTCCAAATCCTCCTACTCCCCCACCGTGGCGGAAACCACTGGCACTCCTCCCCACTAGACTAATGGAGATGCTTCTACTGCCACCCAGATTATACAGACTCCTAGAGCCAAACCCCCTTCCATGGATCCCATATCCACCACCACCACACCTCCCTCGAGTATAACACACAGAACCCACAGCCCGACTCCCACCACCAGAGCCCGCAGAAAAGCTGGTATGATAAACCTGCCTGCTCCGTGAGCTAAACGCGGACTGAGAACTATATTGGCGGCTCATGGTTGCTGGAGCATCCAGATAAGCAAGCAAGAGAAACAGCCTGGCAGGAAGGAGGCAGAGACCAGAGAGGAAAGCAGCTCTGACTCCTTTGAAAGGGATCTGGCTCCGTCTCTATATATAGACACACACACATTGCTGGCATTGCTGGGCTGGGCATCTTTACAATCCTGAAAGGGGAGTATTAATGTTTAGTTTGCCTGCCAGCAACATCTGTTTAAAACCTCACACCTATGAGTTGCAGAAATCAGACTGCAGACAAACTTCCCCAACTCGATCATTTATCATTCATCTCTTGCCATTTAGAGATCAGAGTGCAATAATCTCTCAGGACCTCATTGCTGGAAACTCCTATATAGATTCCTCCCAAATCATCAGTTCATCTCTTCCTAAGAAACTCCACCATTGAGCTGTTTGTTTCTGGGGTGTACCTGGGAGATCTGGGGCAAAGTTAGATAGTGTCTGGAGACCTCAGGACAACAGCTGGGACAGAGGTGGAAACACTTTCTTTCATAGCATTGTCCTGGTGGGGCAAAAGTTTTGTTCCCATCTCCCCATGCACTGCTTCTGCTCCCTGCAGTTATCACCATGAGCACCCAAAATTTTATCACATGGAAGTGCAATGTTGTGGTCACTGAGTACAAGTGGAGGCCCACAGATTCTGCCCAAGGTCATTCACATTGTGTGTTGCTTGATAAGCCTCAGACTCCTCAAACACAAAACCACACAAGGTACTTCAGCACCAAAAATCGGTGGTTCAAGATTTGTTGAGCATCTACCAGTACCTAATATTGTCTTCTAGACCAGAAGACAAACCATCCCTAACTATTTCTCTTTCTGTTTTATCATTTCTGATTCTTTATAGACAATACTTTTGTAAAATAGAATTAAATGAATTATCTCTTAAAGATAATTTTTAGGAGATATACGAAATGCTAGCCCCAATTTTTTTGATTTTTAGATTCAGCAAGCAAAACATTGTTTAACTGCTAAAAATAGCAACAACAATAATAATTTTCTAAAAGGCTACTCTCAAATTCTGTGCTTACCACAAGGCAATAACAAGCGCTGTAGACCAGCACTGATCTGTGCTCACACTCTGAGAAGCCCGTCCCAGACAGCAATCCTGGGGAGAAGCTCATTCAGTGAGCATCAGTGTCCACCAACAAAAAAACGTGTTTTCCCTCTGGACTCAAATAGCTGTGGCTTTCATCCAAAATGTAATGATAATTTTTTTAACTTGGGGAAAAAATCTCCAGCCTTAGAAAAATGGCTAAGGGATGGCTTGCCCAGTTGGATACAATTATTTTAAATCATCTTGTTGGAGACTCTGCAGCAGAACCGGAAACGACTTGTACCATATTAAAGGGAAAAGGCAGACTACATGATGGAGTCTGTGCTGTGAACTCATAAGAATTAAGAATGCAGAAGGCCAGGTGCGATAGCTCACTCCTGTAATCCCAGAACTGTGGGAGGTCAAGGCGAGCAGATCACTTAAGCCCAGGAGTTCAAGACCAGTCTGGCCAATATGATGAAACCCCGTCTCTACTGAAAATACAAAAAATTAACCAGGTGTGGTAGCACATGCCTGTAGTCCCAGCTCCCAGGGGTCAGGGGGGCTGAGGTAGGAGGATTAATTAAGCCTGGGAGGTCAAGGCCGCAGTGAACCCTGATTGTGCCACTGCACTCCAGCCTGGGCGAAAGAGTGAGACCCTCTCACAAAAAAAAAATGCAGATAAGACAGGGTTTGTAAGTAACTGGAAAGTGAGTTGATTTATTTAGAGACTGTGAGAGGAGTTTTCCTAGTTTTCTTGCTTTTGATTTCGTTTTTTTGTTTGTTTGTTTGTTTGTTTGTTTTTTGAGACAGTCTCACACTGTTGCCCAGGCTGGAGTGCAGTGGTGCAATCTTGGCTCCCTGCAACCTCTGCCTCCTGGGTTCAAGTGATTCTACTGTCTCAGCCTCCTGAGTAACTGGGATTACAGGTGCCCACCACCACGCCTGGCTAATTTTTTTTTTTTTTTTTTTTTTTTTTTTTTTGAGACGGAATCTTACTCTGTCGCCCAGGCTGGAGTGCAGTGGCCCAATCTCAGCTCACTGCAAGCTCTGCCTCCTGGGTTCACGCCATTCTCCTGCCTCAGCCTCCCAAGTAGCTGGGACTACAGGCACCCGCCACCACGCCTGGCTAATTTTTTGTATTTTTAGTAGAGACGGGATTTCACTGTGTTAGCCAGAATGGTCTCGATCTCCCGAACTCGTGATCCGCCTGCCTCGGCGTCCCAAAGTGCTGGGATTACAGGCGTGAGCCACTGCGCCCGGCACATCTGTTTTTTGTATTTTTAATAAAGATAGGGTTTCACCTTGTTGGCCAGGCTAGTCTAAAACTCTTGACCTAAGGTGATCCACCTGCCTCAGCCTCCCAAAGTGCTGGGATTACAGACATGAGCTACTGTGCCCGGCTGAATTTTCCTGGTATTTTAAATGTCCTTTTTCTTTATGGTCATTGCAATAAATATTTTTGGCTCACGCCTTTAATCCCAGCACTTTGGGAGGCCAGGGCAGGCGAATCACCTGAGATTAGGAGTTCAAGACCAGCCTGACCAACATGGAGAATGCCGTGTCTACTAAAAATACAAAAAATTAGCCGGGTGTGGTGGCACATGCCTGTAATTCCAGCTACTCGGGAGGCTGAGACAGGAGAATCGCTTGAACCAGGGAGGTGGAGGTTGCGGTGAGCCGAGATCGCACCATTGCACTCTAGCCTGGGCAACAAGAGTAAAACTCTGCCTCAAAAAAAAAAAGGAAAGAAAAGCAAAGAAAGTTGTGGCAGAAATCCCAATAGAGGTGGGGAAGAACAGGCGGTAGAAACAAGAGCAGTGTGGGGGAGCCACAGTGAGAAGCCATCCTGGGGCAGGGAAAGGCTCCAAGGACAATTCCAAGCTTCCATGCCCTCTTCTCATGAACCTCTGCACTCTGTGCATGGTGTCTGTTCAGTGGGTCATCCAGGAGACACTGTGAGATAGAGGAGACAGTGAGCCTGAAATTTATAGGCAGAAGCCCTGCTGCTGGCTGGCTGTGTCATCTTGGGCAAGCTGCCTACTCTAGAGCCTCAGACACTTAAGGAACCAAAGTGTCTGTTTCTCAAGAATTCAAAGCTGTAAGTCATGTGGGCAGAAAAAAGCACAGAGCACTGAAATCACTAAACAAGCAGAAATAGCTGCTCACAGATCCTGGTGGGATGACAGCTGTCCTACTTTGCCTGAGATTTTCAGTACTTAAACCAAGATATACCTGGGCAAATTAAAACTGTTGCTTACCGTAGTCCTAGGCACCTATGGTCCACACAGCCATACTCCTAACCCTAAGGCAGAAGAGGGAAGCCAGGGCGTAGCCTCCAGCACAGAGTGACAAGAAGAGAACCAGTAGAAGCAGAGGAAGGAAAGGGAGGTGAAGCTAGGGAATGGGGTGGGTTCATGTGAGAAAGATGCCTAAAAACCAGGATTCTGAGTCAGGTATCAGAGAAGAGGCAGAGAGAACAGAGTAGGGGGAAGAAGCAGGGGTCTGGCCGAGAAAATGGGGGCTGTTATGGACAAGGGACAGTAGGTCCCAGACAGGAAACAGCAGGGGCATGGCAAATAGATCCTTGAATTGGGCATCTTGAAACCCAGCTCTGACTCCTAGCTCCTCCCCCTCCTAGCCCCATGGCTAGGACACTTGACTCCTTGAACCTCAGTTTCCTGACCTCTAAAATAAAGAAAACAGTAGCCAGCCGGGCGCAGTGGCTCACAACTGTAATCCCAGCACTTTTGGAGGCAGAGGTGGGTGACTCACCTGAGGTCAGGAGTCTTGAGACCAGCCTGGCCAACATAGTGAAACCCTGTCTCTACTAAAAATACAAAAATATATAATCCCAGCTACTTGGGAGGCTGAGGCAGGAGAATCGCTTGAACCTGGGAGATGGAGGTTTCAGTGAGCCGAGATGGCGACACTGCACTCCAGCCTGGGCAAAAGAGGGAGAGACTCTGTCTCTCTCTCTCTCTGTCTCTCTCTCTCTCTGTCTCTCTCTCTCTCTCTCTCTCTCTCTCTATATATATATATATATATATATATATATATATATATAATATATATATACAGCTTTGCAGAGTGATTGTAATGAATAGCTAAGAACAAATATGGAAGAGCACTTTGTAAGCCCCAAGGAGTCACACAAGTGGGGTTCCTTCTCCCAACCCCTCCTTGTGAACCCTCCTCTCTCTCTCTGGCTGCACCACTCACTTTCAACCCCACCTCCGCCTCATGAAGAATGCACATAATTAACCCCTTCACATCTGTCTCTACTGCCACCTAAACAGATAGGAAGCTCCTTGCTTTTGGGAAACAACTTCATGGACCAGGAGCCCCTTTCCTCTCGCAACTGCTGGGCAGAGTGGGCCAATAACAAAGGCCTACCTGACTGAGTTAAAGTGAAGACACGTGGACAGCTTGGAGAACCAAGAGCTTGGGCCCCACAATTAAGTGCCCCTGGGTTAAAGCCCAGCTCCCCCATGTACCAGTTTTATGATTGAGCTAATCACTGAGTTCCCTGAGCTCTGTTCATCTGACCCTTAAGTAAAGCACTTGAACACAACAAATATTTTGTGGGGTTTTTTTTTTTTGGTTTTTTTTTTTTCTTTTACTTTTAATGCCATTACTTTTATTTTTATTTTTTTCTTATTTTTTTTAATTATACTTTAAGTTCTAGGGTACATATGCATAATGTGAAGGTTTGTTACATATGTATACTTGTGCCATGTTGGTGTGCTGCACCCATCAACTCGTCATTTACATCAGATATAACTCCCAGTGCAATCCCTCCCCTCTCCCCCATCCCCGTGATAGGCCCCAGTGTGTGATGTTCCCCTTCCCGAGTCCAAATGATCTCATTGTTCAGTTCCCACCTATGAGTGAGAACATACGGTGTTTGGTTTTCTGTTCTTGTGATAGTTTGCTGAGAATGATGGTTTCCAGCTGCATCCATGTCCTACAAAGGACTCAAACTCATCCTTTTTTATGGCTACATAGTATTCCATGGTATATATGTGCCACATTTTCTTAATCCAGTCTGTCACTGATGGACATTTGGGTTGATTCCAAGTCTTTGCTATTGTGAATAGTGCCTCAATAAACATATGTGTGCATGTGTCTTTATAGCAGCATGATTTGTAATCCTTTGGGTATATACCCAGTAATGGGATGGCTGGGTCATATGGTACTTTTAGTTCTAGATCCTTGAGGAATCACCATACTGTTTTCCATAATGGTTGAACTAGTTTACAATCCCACCAACAGTGTAAAAGTGTTCCTATTTCTCCACATCCTCTCCAGCACCTGTTGTTTCCTGACTTTTTAATGATTGCCATTCTAACTGGTGTGAGATGGTATCTCATCGTGGTTTTGATTTGCATTGCTCTGATGGCGAGTGATGATGAGCATTTTTTCATGTGTCTATTGGCTGTATGAATGTCTTCTTTTGAGAAATGTCTGTTCATATCCTTTGCCCACTTTTTGATGGGGTTGTTTGTTTTTTTCTTGTAAATTTGTTTGAGTTCTTTGTAGGTTCTGGATATTAGCCCTTTGTCAGATGAGTAGATTGCAAAAATTTTCTCCCATTCTGTAGGTTGCCTGTTCACTCTGATGGTAGTTTCTTTTGCTGTGCAGAAGCTCTTTAATTAGATCCCATTTGTCATTTTTGGCTTTTGCTGCTGTTGCTTTTGGTGTTTTAGACATGAAGTCCTTGCCCATGCCTATGTCCTGAATGGTATTACCTAGGTTTTCTTCTAGGGTTTTTATGGTATTATGTCTAACATTTAAGTCTCTAATCCATCTTGAATTAATTTTTGTATAAGGAGTAAGGAAAGAATCCAGTTTCAGCTTTCTACTTATGGCTAGCCAATTTTCCCAGCACCATTTATTAAATAGGGAATCCTTTCCCCATTTCTTGTTTTTCTCAGGTTTGTCAAATATCAGATGGTTGTAGATGTGTGGCATTATTTCTGAAGGCTCCGTTCTGTTCCATTGGTCTATATCTCTGTTTTGGTACCAGTACCATGCTGTTTTGGTTACTGTAGCCTTGTAGTATAGTTTGAAGTCAGGTAGCGTGACGCCTCCGGCTTTGTCCTTTTGACTTAGGATTGTCTTGGCAATACGGGCTCTTTTTTGGTTCCATATGAACTTTAAAGCAGTTTTTTCCAATTCTGTGAAGAAACTCATTGGTAGCTTGATGGGGATGGCAATGGCCACTTCTACATCAGAGGAAAGAAGGTGAGGAGGCAGAGGTTTGAATGGTACAGGCAGAGAGCAGAACTACCCACAAGGGTGGGCCAGTGTCTCTCTGGTCAGGACAGACAAACCCACAGTCCTGCTGGACTTCTAAATGCCCTCCTCTAGGAGGCAGGGCAGGTGAGTCCTGAGGAATGGCAATGAGGGAGACTTCCAGCATCATAGAGGACCTTCAGGAAGTTGATCTCACCTGTCATCCTCTCCACTTTGGCCTCCAGCTCCACTTTGGTCATGTGGGCAGCATCGACGTCCTGGGAGATAATTTAGTCACTGTCTCCACAACCTGTGGCTCTGTCTAGTCCTGCACACGATGGAAAGGGGCAGGAAGAAGGGGCTACGGGGCCCTGCCCCTGGGAGCTCCCACTCAGGGGAAAGGAGATCCCATCCAGGCACAGGCAGCTGCACCCCTAACATTGCTAAACCAAGTACTCTGCAGGCTGGGCTGGTGAACGCACACCAGGGAAGGGCACAAAGAGACTATAAGGCGAGAAGAAGAATGAAGTCTGGGGCTGGGGACCTTACCCTGAGACAAGGGGAGAAGAATATGTGAGGAAGGGGGTCTGAGAGACAATTTAAATTTGCCACACTCAATGTCTCTCTCTTTAAGTAACTCCTGGGAATGCACTCCTAATAGAAAAAAGAAAGAAATTATTTCTTCCCTTGGTCCATTTTGTAATCACAACTCAAGGCCTAATCAGGTCCATAAACCCTGCGTGCCCATCAGGAAAGGACTTGGCAAAAGTCTGCTGGGACCTTCACACCCTTCTGCAGGGGTGGGCAGGGAGCCACTGGGGCCTGAACCCTGTCTGGCCTCCTCCCTCTTTCTGGCCCTCACTTGCAGGGCCTACAAGAAGTCTTCAGATCAACAGCACTAAGCTTCTGCCTCCCCTCCACCCTCAAACCACTCAGGTTAGCAGGGCTTTGGGGTTGGAAGCTGGGAAGGGGCCCCTCACCTTCTTCAGGACCACAAAGTCATTCTCTGCAGCTGTGTACTTGTTGATCTCATCCTCATACCTGTGAGAAAAAGGTCACCTGTGGTCTGCCTTCTCTGTCATCCCCATGGCCCCAGAGCACATCCCATGAGTCACATGGACTCGGGGCTTCTTGTCCTACCAGTTTAGCCCAAGGCCTGCATCTTTCCAATGCATTGCCTTCTGGGTTCAGGTAAGACCCAGTTCATTCTACAGACATTTACTAGCACTTTGTATGTGCCAGGCACCACTTAATAATGATGATGATGATTGGACAGTGACGTAGATATCCCTTCCTTGTGGGATTCTATTGTGATTGATCCTAGAAGGCTTTCTGGAGAAATTTTTATTTTTTTCAACTATTTATGGTACTGGAGGGAGATGGCTGGGCTGCCAAGAGCTTTCAGGGGAATTTTCTGGTGCCAACTCTGTGTACAGCAAGTACAGTAGCACCATGGGCTCTCCATAGGTACTTAGTGAGCATTCTACAGCAGATGTAGTCTCCAGGAAGATGTTTACAATCCTGGGTACACTGCACTCAGGTGGGAATTAGAGAAAACCACAGAGAAATGTCTCTCAAGCAGACCTTTGCCCAAGAAAGATCCTAGATGCACCTGAGTCCTGCATTTAAACTTAACCACTAGCTAAAGATGTCTCAAACTTTTATCTGCTATGAGACATTTCTGCACAAAAGTTCAAGGCTAACCATGTAAGCAGGGGAGTAAATATCAATCAACTGGTCATTCAACAAACGTTTGCAGAGCACCAAGCACATGTCAGGCCTTATGCTAGACACTCGGGATTCCAAAATCTCAGAAGCCCCCTTTAAGGATGATAAGGGTTACTACTGAGACCTTGAGCAGCCAAACCCACTTGCTGCGGAGGAGCTGCATTTTCAGCATCACTTTCTGTTTTTCTGTAAACAATTTTTTTTGAGACAGGGTCTCACTCTTTTGCCCAGGCTGGAGTGCAGTGGCGCGATCTTGGCTCACTGCAACCTCTGCCTCTTGGGCTCAGGTGTTTCTCCCTCCTCAGCCCCCCAAGTAGCTAAGACTACAGGTGTGCACCACCATGCCTGGCTAATTTTTGTAGTTTTTGTAGAGACAGGGTCTCACTGTGTTGCCCAGGCTAGTCTCAAACTCCTGGACTCAAGCAGTCCACCTGCCTCAGACTCCCAAAGTGCTAGGATTACGGGCGTGAACCACCGCACCCAGCCTCTGTAAATAAATTTATCCAGACACTGAGACACTGAGAGGAACCAGCTAGGTACCTCTAGAAGGTCACTTAATTTTCAAGAGCTTCACCTCTAAAGAGGTGTGATGTTCCAATGGTAAGACTAACTTCTTCAGCTTCCCCCAGGACACACAGGGAAATGGGACCCCACAAAGAATCACTACAAGCCCTTTCTGTGAGGCCTCCTATTACCCCAGGGTCACAAAGAGATCTCCACACATCGTACCCCAAGAGTACTGATGACACTCTCAGCAGCTAACCAAGCCCAGACACCACACAGTCACCACTGTCATTGCCATGTTTTCCCTTGCATGGAATACCCAGAACGCAGACACATAGACCATTCATTCAGCCAGGCCCTTGCATGTATACGTGCAAACAAGCCTCACATGCCTTCAACATTTGCAGCTCCTCACACTAAAATCTTCCTATGAGAAGCACCTAGGAGGAGGTGCCCCTTCACCCTCATCTCACATCACAAAGCTGATGGCAGGTCGACTCATCCCTCAAATACAAATTCAGCTTCGGCAGAGTAGGCATCTCTTTCAAAGACGAGCAGCTTGCAAGTCTTCCGAGATGGAGGGGGAGTTCTGTGTTTGAGTTTCAGAAGGCGATGGTTAGGAGACATCAATGATGGCAGCCAGCAGTCCCTGAAGCAGCAGCCTCAGCAGCCCCTCTGAGGAGCCACGGGACGGGGCACACAGAGGGATGTCACCTCCATCCAGGGAGCGCTGCAGTGTTTTCCTCACCTGTTGCTGTAGTAAGCAGGCCCACCACTGCTGAGATACCACAGAGGGCTTGACATATTGGGTGAACCCACAACTTCCTCAGACTCATAAAGAGAAGAGGGCAGAAAAAGACCAACACAATTGAGCCAGATTTCCTCACTGTCTAGCTGGCTTGAGATGGGCTCACCTGTCGATGAAGAAGGCAAACGTGGTTGAGAGTCTTGATCTGCTCCCACATCTGGGCCTTTACTTGCCCAAACTTAAGGTCAGTCTCCACGTGGAGGGGCTGAAGAAGGCTCTGGTTGACAGTCACTTCCTGGATTCCACCCAGAAAGCCACCTAGATCATTGAGGTCACTGAGGTCACCAAAGCTGCCAGGATCACCAAAGCTTCCAGAGCCACCAAAGCCACTAGGGCCACCAAAGCCACCAGATTCTATGCAGAAACCCCTGGCTGCTCCTCTGAAGCCTCCAGTTCCTCCACCAAAGCCCCCAGCTCTTCCACCAAAGCTTCCATCCATCCCTCTTCCACCACCTCCAAAACCACTGCCTCCAAATCATCCCCCCACCAGACCCCCCAAATCCACCAGCCCCCCTGAACCCACCAGCCCAGGTGCCACCTCCAGCTACACTGATAGGGATCATCTTCTCCCCCCAAAGCCATGGAGACTTGGCTGCAGAAACCTCCCCCCATCATGGCATAGACAGCAGACCCACCCACCACCAGCCCTTCCTGAGCTGGAGGCAAAGGAGGACATGATGGAGCTGATCCAGCTGTGGCCCAACACCACGGCTGCGTGGCCGCTGAAGGCCTGGCGGTGGGCCCCACCAGAAGACATGCAGGGCTGCTGGCTGTAGCCTATCTGGCGACTCATGGCAGACAGCAAGGTCTTCCAAAGGAAGGGTGGGCTCCAAAGGCTGGAGGAAGCTCAGAAGCTTTCTGAAGTTCTGGATGGGGATGGCCTTTATGTACAGCCTAGGAGCTTGGCTGGCTGATGTTGCCAGCCACCTAACTAAGGTATTAACAGCTTTGGTTTGCCTGGCAGCAAGATGTCGAGTTCAAAACACACAATACACCTTGATAATCCCTCCAAATTTCCAAATGGCTTTGTTTTCCCAGGTTACTGACCCAAAATAACCTTAAATTGGGAGAGGGACCATCCTGCAGGGCTGGACACAACCCCTAATCCCCAAGAGACCTGTAACCCCATGCTGAGAGTGACAGGTCAGCACTTCTCTGCCTCTCGGCCACTCAGCCAAACCAGCCAGCCTCAGGAGGTTCCCAGGGTGGGTGCAGAGCCCCAGTGGGGGCAGGGCCCCAGGCAAGGACTTCAAGGAAGAAGGGAGAGGAAGGGGGAGGGCTATGAAGGTGGTGTCGTGACTGACAAGGAGAAGGAAGGTGCAACAGAAGTTCGAGAATGCACAGCAGCTGCCTCTAGGACCTCACCCTTCAGGAAGGAGGTGTACATACGAATGCACAAAGAGCAAGTTCTCAGCCACAGGGGCACCTAGAACTGGGGTCTAAGGGGCCTTGGAGGGAGAGCTGCAAGGGAGGAGAGAGGAGTCAGTCTGATGAGGACAGGAATGAGCATGGCTGGAGAAGTCAAGGTCACCACCAAGTGCCCTAGGAGAGGGTGAGCAGAGAGAGGGTCTGAGGCCAGCCTGGGCAGGGTGGAGGGGATGGACTACTTGGTCCAGGCCAGAAAGACCATCAGTTTTTCCTCTTCCAAACTTGTACAACAAAATGAATCCAGGATTCCCAAGGCCCCCTTCCCTCAGCTCACGTGAGACACCAACCCTGCCACCTAGGAAGCTCAGATCTTCTCCAGTAAAATTTAAGAACAATAAGGGCTTCTTCTTAAGGCTGTTAGGGGCATAATATTTGGAACAAGTTCTGTGTGACATGAAATGTTACTCACTTTTGTAACATTTACCTCTACTTATCTTTGGCAGCAAAGACTACCTTTGATGACACCAATCCTGACAGCACAAACCAAGGCTGGAAAATGAGCCTTTGCAGAGGCCAGCCCCTTTTAAAACGACCCTTGCCTTTTCCTTTTCTAATCTGGCCTCCAATTCCCTCTGATCCATTCTCATCCAAGAACCCTTCCCTCATTGATCTCACCTTCTCCCCTTTGCTCAGATCTGACTTCCTAGCCGCTCAGCACCTCCTTCTTCCCTTGCCAGCTCACTGGAGGGAGGGCAAGTTCAAACCAGCGACCTGCCAAACCTCAGGGCAGCTCCTGTTCCTCTCCACCAAGTCACAAAAGACCCTCAAGTAAAATGGAAGAGAATGAACTGAGTGGAGAAAGAGAGAAGCAAAACACACCACAAATTCACACCAACACACACACACAAAACAGACTTATCACAGAAACACAGGCACACCCACAAAGATGCACACGCTCATCACAATTCCCTGCCCAGGGCACTCTTCCCCATGCAGCCTGTTGTGCCACAGGTAGGCATCGTCCTCCTCACCACTTTCAAAACTTTGGTGCCTACCCCATCCCCCAGGGCCCTGATTCTTGCCCAAAGCTCCTTGCTGACCTAAGAAATCAAGATACGGCAGCTGGATCCAAATAGGGGCACAGACTGAGAGGAGACTCAGGTCCCAACTCAACTCAGCCACTGATTCTTCCCTTTGCCAGGCCTGTTTCCTCCTCTGCACAATGAAGGCTTCAGACTTGAGTAGAGGATTCACATTGGACCTAGTGAAGCCCCAGGGTTCAAGGGAGGTATGAGTGGGAGAAAGGAGTGCAGTGGGCAGTGTTCTGGTCTCATCACCACTGCCATCCTGACACCTCCACACTGATCGCTTAAACAAAAGACTCTACTGTTTAAAAACAATTTGGAAACTCCTGGGTCCATTGCCATCTGGGTCACTGCCCGTGCTGATGGTGGGGGTCAGCAACATAACATAAAACCACTGTCTTTGCTCACCTGTGGGGCTGATCGTGACTCCAAAATCCAAGTCGTGTTTTGGTTTCCAAGTGTGGCCTATGCTTTTGTCAAGAGAGACCCCAGGAGCAAATGAGGAAAGGTCCCCCACCATCCTTCTGTCCCCCACTTGCCATTTTTAAATCCTTGCTATTGAAGGGGAACTCTGCAGAACAGTTCACTGGTTTCCACCCCTTGAACGCTGCCAATGACCTGGCCCAGTCTGAATACGCAAAGAAGTCGGTTTAAATTTTAACATCAAGAACAAATCCCAAAGAGATTAGGGTAGAAGTTGGGGCTCTAATGAGGAGCCATCCCAAATCTCTTTATTAGCAGTGGCAAATCCCACCAATCCCCCGCACCTGCAAATTAGAAAAGTTCAGCTATTGTCTTCTGTTGCCTCTTCAAAAAAAATTAGAGTGCACTGCTAGCCAGGGAGCCACCAACCCTAGAATCAGCCCAGATGGGCCTTTCCTGGGGATGAGGACACAGAGGCCCAGGAGAGACACTGGGCCCTACACTCTCCATGGCCATGGCTGTGCCTCACAGGCTGGCACCTGACCGAGGCCCATCTGCTCTGGGGCAGCAGTGCCCTCACCAGTGGAGTCCAAGGGCAGAGGAACAATCGCACCTGCCTGAGGCAGTCCCAGTTTCTCAGGGAAATGGGGGCCTCAAATGCAGTACCCAGGGCTGAGGCCAGAGCTTAACAGCACATGGCATGGCAGCTGGCAGATGATGCTGGGCTGGGGAGGGAAGGTGGGGAGAGCAGAGTTGGGGCAGAACTGTATGTACGGGAGGCTTCAAAGGGAGCACATGGATGGGGCCCTGGGGCAGGTTGGGCATGAGCTAGGAGGAGCTCAGCTCTGGTTCCCTGGGCAGACTGTCCCGCTCTGTGCCCTGTAGTCAAAGGGGAATCTGTTCCATAAGAAATCGTTTTTGTTTTGTTTTGTTTAAATGGAGTCTCACTCTATCATCCAGGCTAGAGTGCAGTGGTGTGATCTCCACTCACTACAACCTCCGCCTCCTGGGTTCAAGCGATTCTCTTGCCTCAGCCTCCCGAGTAACTGGGACTACAGGCAGCCATCTCCATGCCTGACTAATTTTTGTAATTTTGTAGAGATGGGATTTTGCCATGTTGGCCAGGCTAGTCTCAAACTCCTGGCCTCAGGTGATCCACCTGCCTTGGCCTCCCAAAGTACTGGGATTAGAGGTGTGAGCCACTGGGCCTGACCAGAAACTGTTCTTCAATACCAGCTGAGCTCTGAGCTGAGTCTCACAGAAGAGGGCCAGCCTCATGGCATCTGAAACTTAGGAAAGAAAGTCTTGGGCCAGGCAGCTGCAGCTCGAAACTTAGCCCAGCCCAGAAGGAGAGGGCCCAGGGAGTGAGGCAGCCTCTTCAACATGCCCAGAACTACCCAGCCCAGGAGGCCAGCAGAGCAGTGCCATGGAAAGCAGCCTGGACAGAGGCAAGAGCCCCAAGTTCCAGTCTCCAGGCTCCTCTGGGCCTCCTTTTAGCCCATTGTAAAGTAGAGCTGATAAACCTCTGCTCTGCCTGTTGAGCCTCTATCCCTGAGCCCATCGAGGTCCAGATGAGTGAAATACAACAAGGGCCTTATAAACTAGAAAGCCAGAGCGCCGTGGGAACTGAGGGATCACAATACCAGCAGGGGAGTCAGGCCATAGAATGCTGGCCAGGCAGCAGGCTCTAAATTGACACTTACAGACTTTTTCAACCTTCATGGCAACCCTCTAGCTCTTTTTTTTACAGATAAGGGAAACTGTGGCTCAGGAGTTAAACAACTTTTCCAGGGGCCCATAGCCAATAAGTGGCAGAGCCAGTCCTCCAGTTCAGTTTCTGTCCCAGCCTGGAGCACATGCTATGGACTAAGACATATACCACTCAGAGCTCTGGCAAGGCTCCTTGTGCAGGCACTGGCAGGATGTTCTGTGTCTGTCCCTTCCTTCTATGTCTGTAAGTTCTCAGCTTACAGAACAAGCCCTGACTCTGAGCAAATGACTTGTATTTGATCATGTTTGCAAAGTGGTGTGGAGTTGACAGAAAAGGCACAAACAGGACTCCATGTTTCTCTAAGCATAGTCCTTAGAAGGGCACTTTGCATGGTTTTCCCAGCAAAGGAGATGCTGCCCCAGCTTGCTTCTTCCTCAGCAGGATCAAGGGTGTGGTTTTGCAAGCTGACAGGCCAGGAGAGGACCACAGTCTATACCTAAAACCCTTTCCCTTCCACCCTAAACCAACTCATTTAGGAACCAGCCAAAGTCCCAGCCCCACCATGATGCCTTATATGACCAGCCTGGCCCCTGAGCTCTCCTGGCCTCAAGCTCCTGGGACACTCATTGTCCTTACAGTGTCTGTAAGTCAAACAAAAATATCTTACTTCTCCTTAACCAGTGTTAGCTCTGGGAGTGTAGAAGCCCTGGGAGGGCAGGCCCCATACCCAGGGCATACGCCCACCCAGCTCCCAGTTAACCTTATACAATTCAGAAAGCTCTTGGCTCCTAAAAAAGCCAAGCCATGGCCTCACAAGAGTACATGACACTTAATTGTATCTGGCATTTGTGGAGTGTCTTGAACTTGTTAAAGTCCTTTCGTTTATCTGCCCTGACAGACCAATGGGCAAACATGCCACACACAGACACACTCCCTCTGTGACTCACAGACAAAATACTTTCATACAACGTGTAGCCCCAAATGAAAATGACAAAAGCATTAAGCATGAAGTTGGTTTAAAACTGATGCAGTCAGAAAGTAGAAGCCATCTCAACCTAATCACTGGCTCTGGTTTCTGCCAAGAAGCATGATAATTGGAGCAGGGATCTAGAGTCAAGCATAATGGGTGCTCCTGCCCTCTGTTCAGAGAATCCAGCAAGGACTGTCCAGAAGGGTTTCCCCTTGAACTTCATTCCCTCCAAGATATGCAACATTGACCAGTATCCATTTAGTCATCTCTCCAAACATTTATGCAATCACTCAGCAATGATTCGTAGAGCATTTCTTGTGTCAGGCAGCAGGTTTTCCAATAGAAGACAACGACACACAAAATACAGTTCATGGTCTGGAGGAGCCTACAGCCTTCTTGAAGGAAGTACCAGGCATGTAAATAACACCTTAGAGCACATTGGAGTCAGCGTTATTGACAGTAGATCAAAGTACTAAGGTGTGAGAGGAAGAAAGGCTATTGAAGGCATCACAGAGGAGGTAGTTTTGAGTGCAGTACTGAGGGACAAGTCGGAGTGGGCCCAGTGGGTGGACAATTCAAAAAAGACACCACTGGTAGAGAGGGGAATCTAATGTGATGTGGTGGGGGAAGTGTTGGTAAGGGATCCCACATGTTTAGGACAGGCGTCATAACGGAGGAGGAGAGATGATGGGGAAGGAGTTGAAGGTGTAGGTTGAAACTGATTGCAAAGGTCTCTCTGTGCTATGCTGCAGATTTGGGACTTTGCTCTATGGGCGGCTACACATCAGGACCACTGGGCAGCTTTTAAAAATCCAGATCCTCAAGCCCTACTTCTGGTCCCCTGAATCAGAATCAGGGAGCATGGCCCGGGCACCTGGATGTTTTTAAAGCTCCAGTCTGCTTTAATTCTGATGGACTGATTCCCAGAATGTAAGCAACTTTGCTAAAGGCGAAAATGTCCCCGTTTTTATAAAAGGCTAGGGGAAGGGTAAGAGAGAGTCACTTGTCTTCACATGAGACATAGAGTTGGATCTAATCCAAGGGCTGAGCCAAGCACTCAGCTCTAGATATGGGTACAAATGCTGCTGATTGGGAAGTGCCACTTGCCGATCAGCAGGGACTCCAAGGGGCAGGGAGCTTTGGAGCACATCATTAAGAACATGAAAAGGCAAACCGCAGACTGGGACAACATTCATATTTGCAACACATATGCCTGAAGGGTCTCAGAAAGATTACGATGAGCCAGGGAAGCCAGACACAAACGAATATATTCTACATGATTGCATTTCTATGAAGCCCTAAACACAGCAAAACTAACCTATAGTGACATAAAGCAAGCCTCAGCCTGGTGCTGGGGATTGGCAGGGGATTGACTGCAAAGGGGCATAAAGAGCATTTTGGAAGATATTCTATATTTTGGTTGTGGCTGGGTCACACAGGGATTTACATTTGTCAAAACTCATGGAACTGTACTCTGAAAATGGGTGCATTGTTACTGTATACAAATTGTGCCTCAATGAAGTTTTTTAAAAGGGGACAGGAAGAGGAGACAGGAAGGACAGGATACTCATGTTCAAGACAGCATGAGCTCTCAGCTGTTCTTGGGAATAGCTGTTCCTGGGAATAGGATTTATATGTCCTGCATTTGTGTGTCCCAATATACACTAGACTGTAAGTCCCTTAAGGGGGCATCCATCTTATAGTCATTTCTGTGGCCACCACCCCCATGGTACATGGACCAGATTGGTGCTAGATGAAATTTGAATAAATGTTTCTCCACATCCTCTCCAGCACCTGTTGTTCCCTGACTTTTTAATGATAGCCATTCTAACTGGTGTGAGATGGCATCTCATTGTGGTTTTGATTTGCATGTGCAGCCATAAAAAAGGATGAGTTCATGTCCTTTGTAGGGGCATGGATGCAGCTGGAAACCAGCATTCTCAGCAAACTATCGCAAGAACAGAAAACCAAACACCTCATGTTCTCACTCATAGGTGGGAATTGAACAATGAGATCACTTGGACACAGGGTGGGGAACATCACACACCAGGGCCTGTCTGGGGTGGGGGGAGGGGGAAGGGATAGCATTAGGAGATATACCTAATGTAAATGATGAGTTAATGGGTGCAGCACACCACATGGCACATGTATACATGTGTAACAAACCTGCACATTGTGCACATGTACCCTAGAACTTAAAGTATAATAAAAAATTAAAAGAAAAAAAAGAAATTTGAATAAATGTATGAGTGAAACTAGAGTGTACAGACTCACTCGGGAACAATATGCAACATGAAAAGAACAGAGCAAGAAAGAAAGAACCCAGGGAAACATATATTTTTTAATATTTTTCATTTTAACTATAGAATATTTCAATCATACTGAAAACAATAGAGCAAACACCTGTATGTTCACCAACCAGATTAAGTAGATTGATATGTCTTTTCCTATCTTAAATGAAATGTTATAAAACCCCCAGTGTGAAAGGCCAAACAGTAGAGCATTTAGAAGAAATCAGAGAATGTCTCCATGGCCTTGAGAGTATAGAGCAGGGTCTTAAACAGGACATAAAAACACCACACAAAAGAAAAATATGATGAATTAGAAGAAGTAAATTTTGAATAAGTCATTCTGCTTGTCAAGTAGCTTAATTAAGAGAGTGCAAAAACCACCCCCAGCGTGGGAGAAGATATTCATAATTTACATATCTGACAAACGACTCATATCCAGAACATATAAAGAACCGCTATAAATTAATAAGAAAAAGACAGGCAACCCCACCGATAGAAAAATGTTCAAAAGACGGGACCAAAGAGGTATCCAAATGGTCAATACACATGTGAAAATGAGCTCTATGTCATTAGCCACTATGGGACATGCAGATTAAAACCACAAAGATACATAACAGTCTCCATGCAGAAAAGTTAAAATACAAAAGAAAGAAAATAGCTAGTGCTGGTAAGAACTTTCCTGCCTTCCTGGAGCTACTTTGGGAACTGTCTGGAGTATTACTAAATCTGACCACATGCATACCCTATGAACGGCAACGCCACTGCTAGGTACACACAAAGACACAGAGTGCGTACGTGATTCCCCAAGGGCCATTACAAGAATGCTCAGAGCAGCTTTGTTCCTAATAGCCTAAAGCTGGAATTTAGATTCCAACGTCCATCAGTAGTAGAGCAGATAAATAAAAAAAATCAGGGTTTAGTCACGCAGTGAAATACTAGTAAGAATGAATGACCTACAACTTCTTGTAACAATATGGATAAATCTCACTAACTTTATGTTGAGCAAAGAGGCCAGCCACAAGCTGTATGATTCCATCTATATGAAGTACAAAAACATACAAAACTCACTTAAGCTGTTAGAAGTCAGAATAAGGGTTTCCAGGGAATGTGTTGGGGGAGGGACTGGAAGGGAACTCAGGGCAGGGGCTTCTGGGGTGATGGGAATGCCTGATCCTTGATCTGGGTGTTGGTTATGTGGGTGGTTTCAGTTTGAGAAAATTCATCAAGCTGAACACGTGAGCTCTGTGCTCTTTGGGTCTATATATTGTACTTCAATAAAAGATTTTTAAAACGTTGCAGAACTCCATCATTCAATTCGTGGACAGAAGAAGAGAGGCAATAGAAAGACTTGGGAAGACAGGGCAAGAGAGGAGAGAGAAAACAGGAGAAAGGGGTGGGTGACAGCATCAGAGGCCTCAAAGAACTAAGAAAATGACCAAAACCAGGCCACCACATGGACACTGAGGAAGCCCCTGGAGACTTTAGTTGGGCGTCGGTAGAGGGGGTGAGCAGGATCCCAGTGGCAGAGGGCAGGGCGAGTGGGGCATGCTGGTCCAACTTGAGCCTTCTGGCTCCTCCCTAGGAGAAGTGAGAAGAATCACAGAAGCACCAGGAGCCCTGGTGTCCCCTGCCCTGAGTCAAACAGACCAACAACTCCCAGAGATGTCTGCTGCCCCCAGGGGCCGGCAGACACAGACCCTGGAGGCTGCAGAGTGTCCAGGAGAGAGGGCCAGGCCACAGCCCATGGATCCCCAAGTCCCTTCTCTGTACATCTGAGCCAGACTTGAGAAGCAAAGTGACTGGGGGTAGGGGGACATGGGAGCATGCTATGGGCCAAGAGGGTGTGGAGACCCAGAGGCCCTGGACCCCCTCTTCCGATGGGGGTGCAAGGACTGGCTCAGCTGGAGGGATTATGGGTTTGAGGGTCCGGCAGTGAGTTAGAAGAGACTGAAGGCCAGGACACCACTGGGCCAGTGCAGGTTTGTGGCACAAAGCCTGCAGTAGCAAAGCGATGCTCAGGTGGCTGTAGGGTGTGCAGGAATGAGACAGGCCACAGAGTGGGGAGCCAAAGGGGCCTGGGAATGCTCAGCCCATTAGCCAGGGGAGGAATGTCAGAGCAGGTCACCAAAATGAAGAGGCCAGATGAGATATCAGAAACCAGGGCAGAGAGCAGGGCTCCAGGAGTGGTAGGTGGGCTGGCTCCTCCTCCACCCTGACAGGTGCCACAGGCTCCTCCTCCCTCACCCCTCTTTGTCTGTCCCTTATGATGCCCTCTGCTCCCAACAGGTTGCTCTCTGAGGACACAGTTTCTTTCTCTTCCCCTCTCCTTTCCTTCCCCTGCCTCCCTACCCCACCAACCCTGCAAAGCGACAATCAATAAAACCCACTGACTGTCAAAGAAAATGCAGTGAAACACACAGCAATTTATTAGAGAGGAATGAATGGAGACCTTGCAGAGGGAGAAAGTGAGGGCAAATTGCAAAGCAAGCTGAGGGCAGAAGTGGGAGCAGAGAGGCTGTAACCAGTGAGGTACCTTCTGATAGAGGCTCCACACACACAGGAGGGGAAAGAAGATCTGTCCTGAGCCTGAGGTGTCTGGGGCCTAGGAACTGAGGAACCCAGTGATGCAGACAGAGTACTAACCAGGTGGGAGCTGGGATGGCTGGGGCCATCTGTTGAAGTGGGGAGGGCATTAGCTCAGAATTTGGTGTAGGCATGCTGGCTGCTACTAGTGGTGTTCTGGATGATCCTGGCTGAGGAAAAGGAGGCACTGCTGGCTCCCAAGTGCTGGCCCCAGGGACTTATCTGCTGGTGGACTGGATGCTCAGGCCCCCACCTACACTCTAACCCTGGCCACACTCTGGCTTCCAAGGCTGGAGATGCTGGAGCCACTGCCTCTGCCTTTGCAGCTGGCCACCTTCGAACCAGTGGTGCTGGTGTTGTGAACCACAGCTGCAAGGAGATGGCCAGTCACCCCTCTGCCCCATGAGGTGCTGGAAGGTGGTAAGGAATTAGACAAGGATGCAGAGAAGGTGGAGGTGCCCGGGGCTAAGGGACAGGGAGTAAGAGGCACAGGAATATTAGGAGGCAAGGTGGCCACAGTACGTGGTAAGCAGGTGAGCTCAGCTGTGGCAGTCAGACATAAGAAACAACAGTGAATGCACTTTTCTTTTTCTCCAGCTCCAAGGGGTGGGAATGTGGAAAACTCAGAAATCCCTTTGTTTATAAAGACCCATTTTCCTTGTCTATTTTCCTGCCACTCCATCCTGAGGGGAGTGGTTATGTATCCCACTAGCAATGGTATGACCCAACCTCAAGGGAAATAGTATGCACACTTACAAATGCACACCGAGCTTTGACACTCCCCAGCCATCCTGTTGTAGAAAGAAAAAGAAAAAAATAAATTTTAGAAACATAGAGCCACCTGCCACTCTAAATGTGAGTGTTAGGAAACACTGAAAGATTAGTCCAATTCTCTCTTTTTAAGGATGAGAAACATGAGGCTCAAAGTGGGGATGGAATCTGAGGTCACACAGTAAATACAGGTAAACCCCAAATGATCACCCAGTAGTGGGAAGGTCTCCCAAGCCAGTGCTGTTTCCCTGGCTCCATCAGAGACTATCCAGAAAACACAAATGTGAATTGCAGCAGCTGGGCTGAAGTCAGATCTCAGGAGGAACTTCCTAAGCAATAATGGAAAACTAAGATAGGGAATCAGAGGAAAGGGTAAGACAAGGTGGGGTGGACTTCATGATATCTCGGTGGGAGGTGACAGGGAATCAGTGAGATGCCCCCTGTGATCCCATGACCTCAGCAACTCTGAACATGTAAACTTGATGGGCATTTACCCCTGGGATCCACAGAATGCCCATTTCAAGTAAAACATTTATCTACTGCTGGAAATTTAAAACAAGTTTGCAACCCCGAGCCTTAAAGAAGCTAGGAGAAGGGAAGCATGCTGAGCAGTGACAGCAGTTTAACAAACATTTGTCGAGGCCCTCCTTTGTCCCCTCCTATGCCGTGGGGGCCACTGGGAATATAAGAGGGAAGACATGGGCCAGTGCAGTTAGGCTCAAAATCACTATGGATCTAACCAGGGACATAAAGTCCTGATGAGTCTGCTTCTCAAGGCAGGTTCTCTGCCACAGCCATGGTCCCAGCCACCTGCACTCCTTGCCCAGCAGCTTATGGGAGGCAGCAATCTCCATGTCCAGGGCCAGCTTCAGGCTCATGAGTTGCTGGTACTCACAGAGCACCGGGCCAGGTTGTCCTTGGCCTGCTGCGAGACCTCCCTGAGCTCTGCCAGCTTGGCCCGGGCATCCCTGAGAACCAACTCACCCCTCTGCTCAGCATCGGTGATGGCCATCTGCAGGTTATTTATTGCTCTGGGGCAGGAGGAGGGAAGGGAAGTGTGCTGGACCTCCGGACTCACCTGGCCATATGGTGGGTGAGCACAGGTCCCCATGTGTCTGTCCCTCCCCAGGACTCCCCAACCCCACCGAGGCTGGAGAGGAGCATCCCTTTGGGAAGTAACTTTGAGGGAGGTTTCAAGTAGTCTCATTTTGGGGGAAAAGAACTCAGAGTCTCTGTGTCTGAGGCAAGCAGCAATGAGTGGTGAGATCAGAGGAGTCACCCTCAGTGTCTGAACCACTCGGTCACTTTCTCCCTAATCCCTGCCCTCTGTCCTTCACAGCTGGGTGCCAGGAGACAGCAATGAACAAGACACAGCCCCTGCACCCAATGCTCTCACCATTAAGGAGGAAAAACAGAAGAGTAGGCATTTAAGGTAGCAGGAGGCCGGAAAAGCACAGGGCACCATGGAACTCAGAGGAGAGATGCTGAGGAGGGGGTTTAGAGAGGAAAAGATGTTTGGCCCATTCTTGCAGAAAAAGAGGAAGTTTGGGAGACTGCTAGAGAGGATGAGAAAGGATATTCCAGTTGCCGTGGGAGTATTGAAAGGGGGGTTAAAAGCTAGTGGGCAGTGCAGTGCAACCGAGCCTAAGAATAACAGGCTCGCCTAGGCCTTTCGGGTTGTCACCCAGAGACCTGGGGCCCGTCTGAGCTGGAGGATGGGTGTGATGTAAGGCCCTCGTGCACCTGTGTGGGTGGAGGGTCAGGAAATGATAGGGTTCTGGCCTGACCTCCTGATGGCCCCTCGTGCTTTCCCACCAGAATCTCAGGTAGCAAGCCTGAGTTGAAGGGAGCATTCTTCAGAGTATAGCCCGTCCCAGGGACCCCCGGGCTGCCCAGTTCCTTGGTTACAGGGTACCTGCTTCCTGGCACTCTCTATCCCTGCCTGCAGCCTCTGGATCATCCTGGAGAGCTCAGCAATCTCACTCTTAGTGTTCCTCAAGTCATTGCTGTGCCTGCTGGCCATGGTCTCCAGCTCCCCAAGCTGAGAGGAGGGAGGAAGAGGAAATTGTCAACCATGAAGAGGGGAAAATATGAGGTCTGACCCCAGGGGACAAGCTTTGGTGTATGTTCAAAGGCTGGAGCACCTCCAGAACATGCCATGGAAGGGGGACCGGGCGATGGCAGCAGGTGGTAGAAGAGCAGCAGAGGATGTTTGAAGAAGAGAGAAAGAAAAGGAAACAATTCCAAGACTTGGGCAGGAAGATGTTGGAAGATCCTCAGGAATGGGAACGTTGGGAATGCAGGGGGAAGATGGAGCGAGAGACCAGTGGAAATGAGGATGAGCAAGGGTGGCAGAAGATCTGGGAAGGGAAGGATAAGAGCAAGGAACTGCAGGCCATTAAGAAGCATTACCTGGGGTGGCATCAAAAAGTGGCACCGAACGGGACATTTCAATGACCGAACGTTTGTTTTTGAGTGGGATGCATCTGAGGACACATCCATTGACTACAATCCGCTGTACAAAAAACGGCATCCTGGAGCACATGCCTGTCAGCAACCAGAAGCCAGACACAGATGAGGCTGAGGACCCTGAGAAGATGCTGGCCAACTTTGAGTCGGGAAAACATAAGTACCACCAAACAGTTGTGTTCACGGCCACCATGCCCCCAGCGGTGGAGCGTCTGGACAGGAGCTATCTTCGGCGACCTGCTGTGGTGTACATTGGCTCTGCAGGCAAGCCCCATGAGTGTGTGGAACAGAAGGTCTTCCTGATGTCAGAGTCAGAAAAGAAGAAAAAGCTGCTGGCAATCTTGGAGCAAAGCTTTGACCCACCCATCATTATTTTTGTCAACCAGAAGGACTGCGACGCGTTGGCCAAATCCCTGGAGAAGATGGGGTACAACGCTTGCACACTGCAAAAAAGGCCAGGAGCAGCTAGAGTTTGCATTGTCCAACCTCAAGTCTGAGTCCAAGGATATTTTGGTGGCTACAGATGTGGCTGGTCATAGTATTGACATTCAAGATGTGTCTATAGTTGTCAACTATGATATGGCCAAAAATATTGAAGATTACATCCACCACATTGGCCGCACGGGACGAGCAGGCAAGAGTGGGGTGGCCATCACCTTCCTCACAAAAGAGGACTCTACTGTGTTCTATGAGCTGAAGCAAGCCATCCTGGAAAGCCCAGTGTCTTCCTGTCTCCCCAGGCTACCCAACCACCCAGATGCCCGGCATAAGCCAGGCACCATCTTCACCAAGAAACACGGTGAAGAGACCATATTTGCCTGACACAGCACTTTTCCTATGGGCTGAGGGCATTTCCGAAGCTGCCTCATGCCTGTTCTTCAGAACCTTCACATCCCTCTTTCCAGGTCCTCACTCGTGGGTTATGGGGGCTTAGGAAAACAATCAGACTCCCTAGTCCAGACCCTCAGGTCGGGAGGCCTGTGTGTGGGGCTGCAAAAGGAGAGGACGATGCTGTTGGAGGCAGGGAGAGCAAATTACCACAGCTTTTTGGCCCAGCTCCGCCCTTCTTTTCTTTGGGATTGCAGTGGGCCATCAACTCATGCCAGGCTATGGGGGCAGCCAGTTGGAATTGCTCCCCAGACTGAACAGAAACCTGGCTGCCTGATGGGACCTCCTTTGGCTTTGGCTCAGACTTGACTGTGTAACTGTATAAACTGCAGCAGTATTTTTGCCCTAGATGCCCCAGGAGACCTGGCACCATGAGGATTACGGACAGTGGAATCTTACTGTCATCTGGACAGCTGTTTTCCTGCTTAAATGGTAAAGAAAGTCGCGAGCCTTTAGACCTGTGCACAGCCCTGCACCAAGCGGTGCTGTGTGCTCTAGGCATCCCTCCCCCCGGGGATTTTCTAAGTAGATGGGGAGACAGGGTGAACTGACTGTGTTCATCTTTGACACTGAGTGAAATCTGTTTTCTATTCTCTGAGAAGATAAGTTTGTTTGTTCCGAGAATAAATACATGAATATCAAAAAAAAAGGGACTTGAAAATGAGACTCAGGAATTAAAGAGAATTCTTATGTATGACACTAATGCCCCATCACAGCAGGAAAGTGGCATTATATTCCAAAGAGCTCAAAGCAACTTGGCAACTGGCTTCCTTATAGGCTCTGGAAGCTGCTCAGACACAGGAACCAATAAAAAATACAGCAGAATTTCTGCCTTTGAAAAAAGATACATAAGACACCAGTGATGGGGGACGTGTAAGTGTTCATGTGACCCTGGGGCATGTTCTCCCAGGAAGTTCCTGAGGTTCAGGGAGACTCTCCATATCTCTCTCTCTCTCCTCATCACTTTTTGCCCCCATCACCCAGGTCCCGCTGGCACTGATCTAGTGATAAGGGAAGCAGAGTATGACATTTGAGAAGTGAACAGGCTGGCAGCACTGAGAAAGTCCTGGGATGCTGGGAAGTCTCACAGGCACGGTGGGAATTCGGCCTGACCCCTGAGGAGCACTGTTCAACCTGCTTTGGCAGCTGTAGCCCCAGTCCCAGTCCCCATCCAGCCCCCACCCATGCTCACCTACTTGAGAAGCACCAAGTCCTTCTCAGCTGCTGCAGGCTTGCTCCGCTCTTCACGGTTCCTCCAGGAGGAACAGCATGGGTCAGCCGCAGCTGTACCAGAGGGCTGTGCTAGGAGGGGGCCCTGGCCAGTCCAGCTCAGGGGTGAACCAAGCAGAAATCTCTCTGAGACATGGGGATCCATGAAGCCCTGAGTTCTCCTGGCCCTTCTCGCACTGGCATAAATGTTCAGAATGGTGATGATGGAGGTAACGGCATGAGACCTTGTCCTCCTCCAAGCCCAGCTACCCTGCATGGAATGCTATCTCCATTCTTCCACCTGTTCTTCATGCTCGGTCCTCTGATGTGCTCCCATATGGCTTCCCATCTCCCACACTGAGGCCTGAGGTCTGAGCCCCTCCCACAGTCCTGGGGTCTCTCAGTGTTCCCCAGTGAGCACTGAAGTTAATGTCCCTTCCAGTCCCACAGGGTGGGAACTCCCAAAGAGCACCCCTGAGCTTCTCTTTCCCAGGCCCCTCACTCAGTCCAGGCCCTACACCACAGCCACGATGACCAAGGGCCTCACTCTTCTGCCTCTGCCATGCTAATGCAGTCGGCTACCCCAGCCACAGGGCCCTGTGGGAACAACTGGCCCCCTGAGCTCCACATGCACAGCTGTAGCCCCAGCACCAAGTACAGGGCCAGCACAGAGGAGACATTTAATGCCTTTCATTATTATGACCTTCGAGTTCAAGTCATTCAGTAATATTAAAACCAGCATTATTAACAATCTATTTGGTTGATGGGCCTTTCATTAGTATTAACTAATTAATTAATAATGTGTCACTATTTGCCGGGCACTGTTTGAACAGCATATATTAAATTATTTAGCTCTCAAACTTTTAAGGTAGGTACAGTTATCACCCCCATGTTACAAATGAGGAAACTGAGGCACAGATTGGTTAAATAAATTACCTATGATTGTGCAGTTAGAAAGAAACATAGTCAAGCTTAAACCCCGGCAGTCTGGCTGCAGAGCTTTTGTTCATTCACACGGTGCTGCACGGCAGGTCCACCAATAAGCCCCGTCAAGCACCTTCCTTATCCATATTGCCCCAGTTCCTTGTCGATGCCCACAGAGGCCAGATGACCTTCACAGTCTGGATACCTGCGCCTCACCACTGGGAGCACTGCCTCTCACCTCCTCTTATATGCCTCTGAGAGTGCCTTCATGGTGCCCAGCTCCCTCTCCAGTCAACCCTGCTCCATCAACAGCTTGTCCAGGTGAGCCTGGAGGCAGCCAATTAGAATTCAAAGAAGGGCTGCAGGCCATTGGCACTGGCCTTAGAGGTGGCCGTTTGCTCCTACAGGAAGCATCACTTGGTCTCCAGCACCTTGTTCTGCTGCTCCAGGAACCGCACCTGTGATCAACCATGGAGGAGAGGGTCATGCTCTTTCCAGTCCCCAGCTCAGGAGCAGACCTGCTCTCTAAACCCAGGCCTCCCATGCCTGGGATCCCAGGGGCTCTCAGGGCCTCTGCTCCTCCCCAACCACAGACACTCACCTTGTCAATGAAAGAGGAAAATTTGTTGTTGAGGGTCTTGATCTGCTCCCTCTCCTGGGTCTTCACCTCAATCTAGGCATCGATCCCCATGTTCAGGGGCTACCGGAGGCTCTGGTTGATGGCCACCTCCTGGATGCCAAACGGAAAGGCCCCCAAACCTCCAAAGCCCCAGGCTCCACCAGGCGCTCCTCCAAAGCCACTAGGTCGCCCTCCAATGCTGAAGGAGCTTCCTCCAAAGACACTTTTCATATCCCTTCCTTCAGCCCCACACAGACTGCTTCCAAAGGCGCCCCAGCACCCCTGGCCCTGCCCCCAGCCTGGGTAGCACCTCCAGCCACCCTTAGTGAGATCTTCTTTCTCCCCGCAAAGCTATACAGAGTCCTGCTGCCAAAGTTGCCCCCTGTCATGGCACAGGTCACAGCAGGACTGCCTCCCCCAGAGCATGAGGGCGATGGATCTGATGGCACCACCATGGCTCTGGTCAGACACCGGATGGCAGAGTGGCCACTGGAGCCCTGGGCGGCCTAGGAGGTCCTGCTGGACTGCTGGCTCATCACTTTCTCTGGATGCAGGAAGACGTCCTGGTTTAGAAAGCCTGAGGAAAGGGCACCTTCTGATACAAGGAGAGAGGTGGTCCTTTTTATAAGTCCCGGTGGATTAGCTCACTAATTTGACAGTTTCCTGAGCTTGATTTTCTAGCCAAAACAGGTCAATGCCTCAAATCCCAAACACACCTTAGTCCTAACCCTGGAGCCACTAGTTGCTTTGATTTTTCTCTGACACTGGCCTCATTTTTCCTTGACCAGATCCAAGGCAGAAAAACACTTAGGCTCCCTACAATGGATGGGCTGCTTCCTACTAGAACCCAGTCCCAAACTTCGGCATTTGCTATAATTAGGTGATTTTCCATGCTCCTCCCATCTCCAGTGACCTGGGTCATTGACTTCTGCCAGTCAGATCCCAGCCCTTAAAACATAAAATGTTTGCAGGAGACCTTGTCTCAGTTAATGATGCAGTGTGGTCCTGAGAGAAAGCCCTTCAGCTCTGCTGGGAACCACATCCACTGCGGTGGGTCCTCAGGATGTGGGGGCCATCAAGAGTCTCTAAGGTAACATTTTGCCTTTTTGTCCTGAGGAAGTGACTCTCCTTACCTCTGGACGGTGCCTAGCCTGCAAGGACAGGACTCTCTGCCCTGTATATGGGGCTTTACCTGCAATCATCTCATGCCTAGGTGGTTCGGAGTGAAGCCTAACTCCCGCCCAGACCATCAAATGAATGCACTGTACATTCTAGGCTGTCACCAAGGACTTGAAACCTCATGCTGGGCTGAGTGGGCAATGAACTTTTGCAGGGGAAAAAAGGAGAGGAGGAAGATGAAACGTCCCACGCAAGCTTATGTTTCCACCGCAGCATCCTTTTTCCTTGTTCCAAGCTCAGCACATGGCCCGGAGCATGGGATCTCTGGACAAGGCGTGGGAAGATAGACATACTCATTACAACCTCCAAGTGCATTCTTTTGGGACGTGTTTCTCTCTCCTGCCAGGGTCATTTATCATGCCTGATTCGAGCACATTAGAAAACCAGCTGATTCTTGTTTATTCACGTACTTGGTAGGAGAAGAGGCCTCAGTGGCAGGGAACAGTCACTCAGCCAGGCTTTGGAGCCACCCACACATGCTCACTTGTCCTCAGCCTCTCAGTGCCAGGTTCCCAGCACACTAAACCCCTTGCCCCACCCAGAGCCCTTCTGTTGGCAATCCAGCATCCGCTCGAGTGGAATCAAGCAGATAACAAAGAGTGAATGGAGGCACCGACTTGAACCCCACACTGTGCCGCAGGTAACAGCAGGCAAACCACATAGACAATGAAGGCATGGAAGAGCAACTGTGTCCCCATCCCAAGACAAGGACAGAGTGCTGCATTTCATTGAGCATGTCTTAGGCTGGACATTAAGGAGAACCTCCGTATGATTTCTTTACATGAAATTCTCAAAAAGACAAGACTATAGGGACAAAGAACAGATCTGTGGTTGCCAGAGGTTAGGGGTGGGGGTAATGAACGACTATAAAAAATAGCACGAGGGGGTGTTGGGGGGTGATGAAACTGTTTACACCCTGATTGTGGGAGTGGGTACCTAAATCTATACGATTATAACTGTGTTAAAATTTATAGAACTGGTGGCAGGGCGCAGTGGCTCATGCCTGTAATCCCAGCACTTTGGGAGGCTGGGAGAGAATCACTCAAGCCCAGGAGTTTAAGACCAGTCTAGGCAACATAGCGAAATCCCATCTTTACAAAAAATACAAAAGTTAGCCAGGCATGGTGGCATGCACCTATAGTTCCAGCTACTCAGGAGGCTGAAGAGGATCACCTGACCCCAGGAGGTTAAAGCTGCAGTGAGGCATGATCCCGCCACTACACCCTAGCCTGGGTGATTGAGAGAGATCTTGTCTCAAAAGAAAAAATGTATATATATACACACACCCAAAAAGTCCATTTTAATGTATGACAATTTTTTTTGAGACATAGTCTCGCTCTGTAGCCCAGGCTGGAGTGCAGCGGCGTGATCTGGGCTCACTGCAAGCTCCACATCCTGGGCTCATGCCTTTCTCCTGCCTCAGCCTCCTGAGTAGCTGGGACTACAGGCGTTTGCCATTATGCCTGGCTAATTTTTTCGTATTTTTAGTAGAGACGGGGTTTCACCATGTTAGCCAGGATGGTCTTGATCTCCTGACCTTGTGATCCACCAGCCTCGACCTCCCAAAGTGCTGGGATTACAGGCATGAACCACAGTGCCCGGCGACAAATTTTTTTAAATATGGACAAAGGATGGAGAAACATGTTAAACAACATCACACTGTGAGGAGGAAAATATCACTAACTTAGTAGGATGCTAACTCTACACACAGCTGACCAGGTTTCTTCAATAAATAAATTACAAGAAACAAAAAGAAGGATGGGAATCCACACATATCCACCAATTGCAATGTATGAACATTATTTAGACCCTGATGCAAGCCAGCAATTTTAATGAAAACATTCCTGAGACATCAGGGGAAATGTGAAACCTGACTGGATATTTGATCATATTAAATAATTAATGTTCATCTTGTTAAGGGCCATAAGGTTATTATGGTTATATTATTTAAAGAGTCCTTATCTTTTACAGAAACTTATAAAAATATTTATAAATAAAATAGTATGATGTCTGAGATTTGCTCCACCATTGAGAGGCATGGAATTGGTAGAAATGAAATAAGATGAGTTTATTGCTGAGGTGGGTGATGGGCACACAGGAGTTTATTACACCATTCTACTTTGATGTTCGTTTGACATTTTCCATAAGAAAGTTTTTGTTCATTCCAATTTTTTTGTGCACACACACAAAAATAGTTTTTGAAGAGCCACCTTGCCTTAGACTAATTATGACACCTTTCCTTCCTATTATAAATAAGCAGTTTTTACTGTAAACAGCAGTTTCTCTTTCCAGTACATGCAAATAAGGACATCTGAGCATATAGTTCAAATATATAGCTTGCCTGAACCTAGTAAGAGTAACAAGTAAGTTGGATGGCAGAATCAGAATCCAAAAATAATTTGACAGTTTGAAGCTTGAGCCAAAACTAGTAAGAAAGATTTAACAGAGGTTAATGTAAAACCCCACATGTGCATTCAAGCAAAACAACTGCACAGTTCCCCATGGGGAGATAAGGTTTCACAATGGCTTGCATAAAATCATGCCAGCTTAAGGTGAGTCAGTGGCAGAAAGCAGCTGCCAAAATTACCTGCAAGGTCAGAGGATGCACAAAGGCAAGCTCTGTGCCCACCTTTTTCCTATACTAGTCAGGCTTCACCTGAAGGGTTTGGTTCTAGGCACCTGGAAGATGTCTGAGAGCACCGAGGATGGTTGGGGGCATCCCCCAGCTGAGAGGAGATGAAAGTGTCCCACCTGGAGAAGGACCCTGATAAAGGGGGAACCTTCCTTAAACATTTGTAGACTCTCATGCACAAAGGGATTTACAGTTGTTACCTATAGCCACAGGAAAACTTGGACCAATTAGTGGAATTTTACACGGTAAAGCTCAGCTTAACCTCCTCTGTGAGAGGAAGAGGAGTTCCCCACCACAGCAGGGTGGGATACCACTGTAGACAATATTTTAGAGAGGACATAGGTATCTAAATGAGGCTCCTTCTCCTGGCGTCTGAAGTCACTTCTAGCCTTAAGAGTTTTATTCCTCAGAAATTAACTAACAGTGATAGCATTAGAAATTGATAGATAGGAAATAATGATAACAATATCTCCCATTTATTGAGTACTTATCCTGTTCTAGGAGCTGTGCCAAGCTCTAGCATGCATTATGTCGTTTAATCAGTCCATCAGTCAGCAAGTGTTTACTGAGTGCACATTTCCTGCTCAGTATTTTGTAACACAGAAGCAGTATATGACACAGTTGCTTTCCTTAAAGAATTTAGAATAGAGTTGCTAATAAAAATTTGTGTACATATAGTATAATATCAGTATGAATGTCTTTTGTCTTATAAAGTGTTTTTTACATATATTACTTCATGTGTTCTTCAACACATCCCAGAGAGGAAGATATTATTTTAATTACCGTATTAATGAATAATAATACCTAATGTTTTAAATCATTCTCTTCCTCTGGGAGTGACCAGTTTCTCATGTGGTTCAGCATGAACCCAGCCTCAATCAAGAGAAGACTAGTTTCTTAGATTTTTTATTTTTATATCCCTCTTATCACAATAATAAGGTCGTTAACTTAAAATAATAATCCATGTTAAAATAGAAAGTAAATATAATACTCTAATCACCAATGACAAATACTCTCCAGTAGCAGGAAGCAGAAAGGAAAACATGCCAATATTCATAGGCTTTATTATTCATAAAGGCTTAGAGGCAAATTTTTTTGGTCTTGGTTTTATTGGGAATATAAGAAAATAGACAAAGTCTGAGACTATTTTAAAGTCGGGCTCTGAACCAAATGTTTATCTCATCTTGGACAGGAAATTTGTGGGCCCAAATGCAAATAGTCAGGGCTGAAGCAGGGGATGGGAAGAGTTGAGTTTGGAGTAAATGACTGCAGTGTCAGCCTCCTGAAAGAGAAAAGGCCACCGGACACCTGGGCCAGATTTCAGCACCAAGGACAGAGCACCGCTTCCTGGATGGCGTCTAAAGACTCAAAGGCCTCTCACTAAAGTAACGCTGTGCCGTTGAAGACCAGAAACACACCCCACACACACACATACTGTCTTGAAGAAACAAAACTACACCTATGTTATTAATATAGTATGGGAGTGACAAGCATGGACTCTGGGGCTCAACTGTCTATGTTCACACACTGGCTCTACCACTTACTAACTGTAACCTGTGGCACAATGTGGCCTTTAAGCCTCTATACTTGAAAGATGGCCGAATAGGAACAGCTTCAGTCTCCATCTCCCAGCGCGAGCGACACAGAAGACCGGCGATTTCTGCATTTTCAACTGAGGTACTGGGGTCATCTCACTCGGGAGTGCCGGACAATCGGTGCTGGTCAGCTGCTGCAGCCCGACCAGCGAGAGCTGAAGCAGGGCGAGGCATCGCCTCACCTGGGAAGCGCGAGGGGGAAGGGAGTCCCTTTTCCTAGCCAGGGGAACTGAGACACACAACACCTGGAAAATCGGGTAACTCCCACCCCAATACTGCGCTGTAACACCGGCACACCGGAGATTGTATCCCACACCTGGCCAGGAGGGTCCCACGCCCACGGAGCCTCTCTCCTTGCTAACACAGCAGTCTGCGGCAATCTAACCGCAAGGCAGCAGCGAGGCTGGGGGAGGGGCGCCCGCCATCGCTGAGGCTTAAGTAGGTAACTAAAGCCACTGGGAAGCTGGAACTGGGTGGAGCTCACAGCAGCTCAAGGAAACCTGCCTGTCTCTGTAGACTGCGCCTCTGGGGACAGGGCTCAGCTAAAGGAGTAGAAGCCTGTGAAACGCGAACGACTCTGTCTGACAGCTTTGAAGAGAGCAGTGGATCTCCCAACATGGAGGTTGAGATCTGAGAAGGGGCAGTCTGCCTGCTCAAGTGGGTCACTGACCCCTGAGTAGCCTAACTGGGAGACATCCCCCACTAGGGGCAGTCTGACACCCCACACCTCACAGGGTGGAGTACACCCCTGAGAGGAAGCTTCCAAAGCAAGAATCAGACAGGTGCACTCGCTGTTCAGCAATATTCTATCTTCTGCAACCTCTGCTGCTGATACCCAGGCAAACAGGGTCTGGAGTGGACCTCAAGTAATCTCCAACAGACCTATAGCTGAGGGTCCTGACAGTCAGAAGGAAACCTATCAAACAGGAAGGACACCTATATCAAAACCCCATCAGTACGTCACCATCATCAAAGACCAGTGACAGATAAAACCACAAAGATGGGGAAAAAGCAGGGCAGAAAAGCTGGAAATTCAAAAAATAAGAGCGCATCTCCTCCTGCAAAGGAGCACAGCCCATCGCCAGCAACGGATCAAAGCTGGTCAGAGAATGATTTTGATGAGATGAGAGAAGAAGGCTTCAGTCCATCAAACCTCTCAGAGCTAAAGGAGGAATTACGTACCCAGCGCAAAGAAACTAAAAATCTTGAAAAAAAAGTGGAAGAATTGACAGCTAGACTAATTAATGCAGAGAAGGTCATAAACGAAATGACAGAGGTGAAAACCATGACACGAGAAATACGTGACAAATGCACAAGCTTCAGTAACCGACTCGATCAACTGGAAGAAAGAGTATCAGCGATTGAGGATCAAATGAATGAAATGAAGTGAGAAGAGAAACCAAAAGAAAAAAGAAGAAAAAGAAATGAACAAAGCCTGCAAGAAGTATGGGATTATGTCAAAAGACCAAATCTACGTTTGATTGGGGTGCCTGAAAGTGAGGGGGAAAATGGAACCAAATTGGAAAACACTCTACAGGATATCATCCAGGAGAACTTCCCCAACCTAGCAGGCCAGGCCAACATTCAAATTCAGGAAATACAGAGAACGCCACAAAGATACTCCTCCAGAAGAGCAACTCCAAGACACATAATTGCCAGATTCACCAAAGTTGAAATGAAGGAAAAAATCTTAAGGGCAGCCAGAGAGAAAGGTCGGGTTACCCACAAAGGGAAGCCCATCAGACTGACAGCAGATCTCTCGGCAGAAACTCTACAAGCCAGAAGAGAGTGGGGGCCAATATTCAACGTTCTTAAAGAAAAGAATTTTAAACCCAGAATTTCATATCCAGCCAAACTAAGTTTCATAAGTGAAGGAGAAATAAAATTCTTTACAGATAAGCAAATGCTTAGAGATTTTGTCACCACCAGGCCTGCCTTACAAGAGACCCTGAAGGAAGCCCTAAACATGGAAAGGAACAACTGGTACCAGCCACTGCAAAAACATGCCAAAATGTAAAGACCGTCGAGCCTAGGAAGAAACTGCATCAACTAATGAGCAAAATAACCAGTTAATATCATAATGGCAGGATCAAGATCACACATAACAATATTAACCTTAAATGTAAATGGACTAAATGCTCCAATTAAAAGACACAGACTGACAAACTGGATAAAGAGTCAAGACCCATCAGTCTGCTGTCTTCAGGAGACCCATCTCACATGCAGAGACATACATAGGCTCAAAATAAAAGGATGGAGGAAGATCTACCAAGCAAATGGAGAACAAAAAAAAGCAGGGGTTGCAATCCTAGTCTCTGATAAAACAGACTTTAAACCATCAAAGATCAAAAGAGACAAAGAAGGCCATTACATAATGGTAAAGGGATCAATTCAACAGGAAGAGCTAACTATCCTAAATATATATGCACCCAATACAGGAGCACCCAGATTCATAAAGCAAGTCCTTAGAGACTTACAAAGGGACTTAGACTCCCATACAATAATAATGGGAGACTTCAATACCCCACGGTCAACATTAGACAGATCAACGAGACAGAAAGTTAACAAGGATATACAGGAATTGAACTCATCTCTGCAGCAAGCAGACCTAATAGACATCTACAGAACTCACCCCAAATCAACAGAATATACATTCTTCTCAGCACCACATCACACTTATTCCAAAATTGACCACATAATTGGAAGTAAAGCACTCCTCAGCAAATGTACAAAAAAAGAAATTATAACAAACTGTCTCTCAGACCACAGTGCAATCAAACTAGAAATCAGGACTAAGAGACCAATCAAAACCGCTCAACTACATGGAAACTGAACAACCTGCTCCTGAATGACTACTGGGTACATAACGAAATGAAGGCAGAAATAAAGATGTTCTTTGAAACCAATGAGAATAAAGATACAACATACCAGAATCTCTGGGACACATTTAAAGCAGTTGTAGAGGGAAATTTATAGCACTAAATGCCCACAAGAGAAATCAGGAAAGATCTAAAATTGACACTCTAACATCACAATTAAAAGAACTAGAGAAGCAAGAGCAAACACATTCAAAAGCTAGCAGAAGGCAAGAAATAACTAAGATCAGAGCAGAACTGAAGGAGATAGAGACACAAAAAACCCTGCAAAAAATCAATGAATCCAGGAGTTGGTGTTTTGAAAAGATCAACAAAATTGATCTACCGCTAGCAAGACTAATAAAGAAGAAAAGAGAGAAGAATCAAATAGACGCAATAAAAAATGATAAAGGGGATATCATCACTGACCCCACAGAAATACAAACTACCATCAGAGAATACTATAAACACCTCTACGCAAATAAACTAGAAAATCTAGAAGAAATGGATAATTTCCTGGACACTTACACTCTCCCAAGACTAAACCAGTAAGAAGCTGAATCCCTGAATAGACCAATAGCAGGCTCTGAAATTGAGGCAATAATTAATAGCCTACCAACCAAAAAAAGTCCAGGACCAGATGGATTCACAGCTGAATTCTACCAGAGGTACAAGGAGGAGCTGGTACCATTCCTTCTGAAACTATTCCAATCAATAGAAAAAGAGGGAATCCTCCCTAACTCATTTTATGAGGCCAACATCATCCTGATACCAAAGCCTGGCAGAGACACAACAAAAAAAGAGAATTTTAGACCAATCTCCCTGATGAACATCGATGCAAAAATCCTCAATAAAATACTGGCAAACCGGATTCAGCAGCACATCAAAAAGCTTATCCACCATGATCAAGTGGGCTTCATCCCTGGGATGCAAGGCTGGTTCAACATACGCAAATCAATAAATGTAATCCAGCGTATAAACAGAACCAAAGACAAAAACCACATGATTATCTCAATAGATGCAGAAAAGGCCTTTGACAAAATTCAACAGCCCTTCATGCTAAAAACGCTCAATAAATTCAGTATTGATGGAACGTATCTCAAAATAATAAGAGCTATTTATGACAAACCCACAGCCAATATCATACTGAATGGGCAAAAACTGGAAAAGTTCCCTTTGAAAACTGGCACAAGACAGGGATGCCCTCTCTCACCACTCCTATTCAACATAGTGTTGGAAGTTCTGGCTAGGGCAATCAGGCAAGAGAAAGAAATCAAGTGTATTCAGTTAGGAAAAGAAGAAGTCAAATTGTCTCTGTTTGCAGATGACATGATTGTATATTTAGAAAACCCCATTGTCTCAGCCCAAAATCTCCTTAAGCTGATAAGAAATTTCAGCAAATTTTCAGGATACAAAATTAGTGTGCAAAAATCACAAGCATTCTTATACACCAGTAACAGACAAACAGAGAGCCAAATCAGGAATGAACTTCCATTCACAATTGCTTCAAAGAGAATAAAATACCTAGGAATCCAACTTACAAGGGATGTAAAGGACCTCTTCAAGGAGAACTACAAACCACTGCTCAGTGAAATAAAAGAGGACACAAACAAATGGAAGAACATACCATGCTCATGGATAGGAAGAATCAATATCATGAAAATGGCCATACTGCCCAAGGTCATTTATAGATTCATTGCCATCCCCATCAAGCTACCAATGAGTTTCTTCACAGAATTGGAAAAAACTGCTTTAAAGTTCATATGGAACCAAAAAAGAGCCCGTATTGCCAAGACAATCCTAAGTCAAAAGGACAAAGCCGGAAGCGTCACGCTACCTGACTTCAAACTATACTACAAGGCTACAGTAACCAAAACAGCATGGTACTGGTACCAAAACAGAGATATAGACCAATGGAACAGAACAGAGTCCTCAGAAATAATACCACACATCTACAGCCATCTGATCTTTGATAAACCTGAGAAAAACAAGAAATGGGGAAAGGATTCCCTATTTAATAAATGGTGCTGGGAAAATTGGCTAGCCATAAGTAGAAAGCTGAAACTGGATCCTTTCCTTACTCCTTATACGAAGATTAATTCAAGATGGATTAGAGACTTAAATGTTAGACCTAATACCATAAAAACCCTAGAAGAAAATCTAGGTAGTACCATTCAGGACATAGGCATGGGCAAGGACTTCATGTCTAAAACACCAAAACCAACGGCAGCAAAAGCCAAAATTGACAAATGGGATCTCATTAAACTAAAGAGCTTCTGCACAGCAAAAGAAACTACCATCAGAGTGAACAGGCAACCTACAGAATGGGAGAAAATTTTTGCAATCTACTCATCTGACAAAGGGCTCATTTCCAGAATCTACAAAGAACTCAAGCAAATATACAAGAAAAAAACAAACAACCCCATCCAAAAGTGGGGAAAGGATATGAACAGACATTTCTCAAAAGAAGACATTCATACAGCCAACAGACACATGAAAAAATGCTCATCATCACTGGCCATCAGAGAAATGCAAATCAAAACCACAATGAGATACCATCTCACACCAGTTAGAATGGCAATCATTAAAAAATCAGGAAACAACAGGTGTTGGAGAGGATGTGGAGAAATAGGAACACTTTTACACTGATGGTGGGATTGTAAACTAGTTCAACCATTATGGAAAACAGTATGGCGATTCCTCAAGGATCTAGAACTAGATGTACCATATGACCCAGCCATCCCACTACTGGGTATATACCCAAAGGATTATAAATTATGCTACTACAAAGACACATGCACACGTATGTTTATTGCGGCACTATTCACAATAGCAAAGACTTGGAATCAACCCAAATGTCCATCAGTGACAGACTGGATTAAGAAAATGTGGCACATATACACCATGGAATACTATGCAGCCATAAAAAAGGATGAGTTTGCGTCCTTTGTAGGGACATGGATGCAGCTGGAAACCATCATTCTTAGCAAACTATCACAAGAAGAGAAAACCAAACACCGCATGTTCTCACTCATAGGTGGGAACTGAACAATGAGCTCACTTGGACTCGGGAAGGGGAACATCACACACTGGGGCCTATCATGGGGAGGGGGGAGGGGGGAGGGATTGCATTGGGGAGTTATACCTGATATAAATGATGAATTGATGGGTGCTGACGAGTTGATGGGTGCAGCACACCAACATGGCACATGTATACATATGTAACAAACCTGCAC